>NC_135716.1:64688235-64988235 GCF_964656455.1 Halichoerus grypus
TGCATATTTCATCAGTGGTTGCATCAGTTGGGGCTCTAGCAGAAAGTATATAGCACCCTGAAATGGTCAATTTGAGAGAGTTTAATACATGGACTTTTTTCAGAGATATGGGCAGAGCAAGGGATGTGGATGCATCCGGAGAGTAGCAATGGTAGCAAGTGCATTCTGATTAAAATCTGTCAATTTCATGAAGCTGCCAGTTGGAAAGAATGTAACAGCTGAGGATTCAAGCATCTGACCATTCTGGTGCATCATTCTCTTCTCACTGGAACATCTACAGGTGTTATTAAACCCATTTACAGTTCAGCCATGTTAAAGAATTTGCCAAATACCACACCTCCAGTAAGTGGGAAAACTGAGATTCGAACTCAGATCTATTAGAGTCTAAATGCCATGTCCTTTCTGATTGTAGCCATTACATTTCTCATTCAAGGCAGGAGGAGATAGGGGGAGGATTGTCCCTTTTGTTATGAAAGCAAAACCTCTTGTAGACATCCCCAGCAGACTTCCAGTTATTTCTCACTTGTCAGAATTGTGTTATATGATCCCATTGCTGGGTCCCCTTATGTGCCTGTCTCCCCTCCCTCCAGCTGCAAAGAAGGCTGGAAAAGCAAGTGCTTGGCTTTTTCATCCATATGGTGGAAAGTGGCAAGAGAGTAGGAGTTGGGAATGATTCTTCAGTCAACTAGCTAGTGCCTGACTTCTTTTTTCCTACAGTTTTTATGGCACATTCTTTCTTTAGATAACTTTATACATTCTATCTGGTTTTGTTCAATTAATGCAAGACTCTTCACTTTCTGGGTATTTAAGGTGATAACATATTTCTGATCTCTATTGTATTGAGTTTACATTTTAGCTCTGAATACATTTTTATTTTTCCTGTCTCTGGGTTTATGAGAGATACTTAACAGGAAATCTTGTGGGTGCTAACAATAATGCCTATGGTACCAGGATTAGAGATCAAGAGTGGGAAGCATGAACACACTTCCTGGTACATAGCAGCTATTGGGCAAAGGGTGACTATTATCATTTTTCATCATTTCTACCTTCAGATGGGACTTGGATGATTGAGGAAGATCTTGGAAGGAAATGGCAGATGGTGTTGACAAATGGGGCTTGGATGTGTGAATCCTGGTATAAAACATCAGGATGATGCATTCTTGGCCAAGTGTAGAGAATGGATGGAGGGACAGGATGCATTTGTTCACAAGCTGGCTAGCAGATATAGAGTACTTTAAACTGAATAGGGCAGGAGAAGGAGAAAAAACCACAGCCAGATAATACAGGCAAATCAGTTCTACAGAGAATAAGAATTGAGAGTTAAAAAAGAGGGTAAAATGATTGGAAATGGTGTAATTCACATGAGAGATGATTGAAGAGTGTAATACTCTCTGCATTGTCCTCTCATTGGACTGATCTCATTGTGTTACAGTCATATTTACATTTACTTTGCTTTGTCACATAATCTCAGATAAGACAAGCACCACTGTAATTTTCCCAAAGGGAACAGAGGTAGATTCCAGACCTAGAGATGGCATTAAGTTGATAGCTTAGATGAAAAAGAGATGTTTTAAGGCACCTGTGTGAAGGGGTCTGTGGAAAATTTTATTACAAAATTATCACTTATATAGCATATACTATGTGCTGGGCACTATTCTGAGTCCTTAGATTATTTAATTTAATCTACACAATGGCCATATATAGTAGATATCATTATCATTCCAGTTTTAAGGTTGAGGAAACTGAAGGATGGGGAGAATAAGTGACTTGACTGGAGCCACATAGTTCATAGTGGTTAAAACCAGCTAGTCAGCTCTGGAAGCTATGCTAGATTTCCCATATCAATGAAGATAAGTTATGTTCACTTAAATGAATTTCTTTCTTTCATAAGGTTACTAGTCTGGCAGTTAGGGGCAATGTGGTTGTAATGTGCACTTGCTTTTGAAATATTTAGTTCTATTATAGAAGATGATAAATTTGTAAAAAGTAAATGAAACATTTAAGGTATGTTATATATAGACAAACAGTAAGTAGAACATGTGTGGGTCAAACATAGGTGGGAAGGAATAAAAGGATCAAAAGATATCTAATATTCATGAGGTCCTGGGTACTAAATATTCATTATACACTAAATATATATGGGATCTATGAGATGCTAAATATAAAAAAGGCACAAAATATTCAGGTTACTAAATGAACACGTAATATTCATAAGACCCTGTTTATAGCAGCCATTCTGGCCCCACGTGTCCTCTGCCCAAGAAGTACAAATAAACCCAGGGCTTTTAATCAGCTAACTGTTGAGTTATAGTGATGGCCAGAGATACTTATCCCTACATCTCTCCAACAAAGCTAATGTGTGGGCCCAGGGCACCTTCCGTCCATGAGCCCCCTTGCTCAAATCTCAGTTTTGGTCATTGTAAGAAAGGGGTGTGTGTGTGTGTGTGTGTGTGTGTGTATGTGTGTGTGTGTGAGTGAGAGGGAGAGAGAGAGAGAGAGATTGAACGAGAGAGAGAGAGAGATTGAGAGAAGACAAATGAACACTGCTAACCCAGAATTCAAGCAGTGAGGTCCTTCCAGTCTATCTGTAACCCTATCTAAATGTGTTTAACTTTATGGTCTCTTTCCCGCTCTTTCCCCTTCTTTCTCCCTGTGTGTTATAAGTGGATTTTTAGCAAACCATTTCATGACTTCCTGGTAGTACTTTTGGCATTTTGGTAGCCTAAAATGGCATCAAGATAATTTCCCACAGGACCGTGGTACACATTGGCTATCAGGACCTCAGCAGGACCCCTGACAATTGTGCATGAGATCCTTGTGGGCAAATATAAGCTGCGAGGTACTATGAACATAGAGACTCGTGCTTGCTATTGAGGCAGTATTTGGGAACTAGTGTCCCAGGAAGCAGGTGATACTCCATCTCTCTGGTCTGCTCTGGTGATTAGCTAAAGACACAGAAGATAAGCTAATAAAACTTAAATACATGGTATTGAAAGGTTTTCATGTTGGAGAGAGGTTTCATCATGAGTTGAGCTGTGGGAAATCAATTCCATTTTGGACCCAATATGGGTTGTGAGGGGGAGGAGCAGTGTGGTTACTGGCCATGGAATAGAACAAGGTGCCATTGAGTCCATAGAACTCTGAGTGGGGTGAGGTGGGGAAGAATGAGAACAGGGCTCAGCCCCTAGAGGTATGTATGGCAAGAGGGAGGTAAGAAAACAAGTCCCAGATGAGGAGTTCCACAGAGCAGGTGAACAAAACCCAGGTTACTCTTAGTATAGGGAAATCAGTGGTTTCCCTGGGGAATATGAAAGTAGCTGCTAACCTCCAGCATATTGGGAACCAGATCTCAACAGATCTCTCCAGTATCGAGGGTCTGCTATGCATGTGATAAGCCAGCCTGGCTCACTACATACTAATGATAGGTGTAGAGAGGGTGGATACCCCAAGCATGTTCCAGCAATCATCTTGTTTCTGCCTTCACACTGTCACAAATCAGTTCCTATCCTGATTCCTTCAAGCTCTGAGTCATTGTGATGTGAACCTTTGGGCTGAGACTTTGAAACCTGGCTTTTTCTAAAGAAGTAGTTTTCAAAAATTTTTTGCCTTGATCCACAGTAATAAATACATTTCACATCACAATCCAGCATACATACATTAACATATACATATATATGAAACAGAAACAAGAGTCTCATGAAACTTACCCTTACCACATTTGCTGAACTCTAATAGAGTCCATTCCATTTCACTTAAAAAATGTTAATCACGGCACAGTAAATTGATGTGCATTCCACTAATGGGTTGTGACTCAGTTGGGAAGAAATAGTGTTAAAGGATTTAGGCTTGACTTTTGCTCTTTGTGCTGTCAGGGCCCTGTGCTCCCTTGGGTTGCAGCCCCTGACTTGCCTCATCCCATGGAACCCAATCCCTGACACCAACAAAATGCCTAAATTTCTTCCTCACAGATCGACCAGAGATGAATGGGCATTTACTAGGGAACCCAAACACTTATGATCCAAATAATTTGCATATATTTCTTCATGTAATTTTTGTAATCATCTTATCCATTTGATTATTTTAATTTTCCTTTCACAATGAGGAGAATGAGAGACATTGTGTGAATCGTCAGTAGTTACAAAGGTAATAAGTGGGATCACTGGGACTCGAACCCATGATTGTTAGACGATAGCTTTACAAGGTGCCTCTTCTTTGTGCCAGTGAGACTCCTACCCACTAATCTCACCTATAGAGCAACTCTGGAGTTTGAATTCCCTTTCCATTTTCCCTCCTGGATCTCAAACCCTCTCTTTGCTATATATACCACTGGAGTAACTCAAGAGTGAAGATTTTATGTAGCAACTTTTTTTGTCTTGTACGCATATGTTTGGTGACTGTCCTCAGTCCCATGGGTAACAGTATATATAACCTTGTCTTATCCTGACAAGTATTTCCTAAGCAACATTTTGACTAATGTAAAAGCTGGTGTCACAGAAGAGCTGTCTGTTATGTTGTCTCCAATGACATATGTCAGTCTTCCTCCTTAATTAGGAACAGGATATATGTATGATTTATATCCTCAAGCTATGCCTCTGTAACAGGTGAAGTCTCAGTTGTTAGTAATTGACATATCCTTTATAAAGCCTAAAGTACAACAGAATGTGAATGACAATATGGCAGACACACCAGGTTCTGGTAAAATTCCTTATTATCCTATAGCTTCTTTATGTATGAAATAAATGTGCCAGTACGTGGCATATGGAGAGATCTAGGATAGTAGAATTTTTTAAATTATTATGTTCAATTAGCCAACATATAGTACATCATCAGTTTTTGATGTAGTATTCAACGATTCATTAGTTGCGTTTAACACCCAGTGCTCATCACAACACGTGCCCTCCTTAATACCCATCACTCTGTTACCCATCCCCCAAACCCCCTCCCTTTTGTAACCCTGAGTTTGTTTCCCAGAGTCCAGAGTCTCTCATGGTTTGTCTCCCTCTCTGATTTCTTCCCATTCAGTTTTCCCTCCCTTCCCCTATGGTCCTCTGTGCTATTCCTTATGTTCCACGTATGAATGAAACCATATAATTGTCTTTCTCTGCTTGACTTATTTCACTTAGCATAATCCCCTCCAGTTCCATCCATGTCAGTGCAAATGGTGGGTATTCATCCTTTCTGATGACTGAGTAATATTCCACTGTATATATGAACCACATGTTCTTTATAGGATAGTAGAATTTTAAAGCTTTAGTGATTTGTGTTCAAATTTGGGCCCAATGTCTTTGTGCTTGAAGGGTATTTTCAAATATGTTGGGGATGATTTTATTGCTGAAGAGGACATGAATAAGTAGAAAAGATCCTAGAATCATTTCAAAAGAATGGAAGCTTGGTCACTTAGAAAAATGCAACATTTTTTTTCTCATTATAAAATGAATACACATTTATTGTAGACAATTTTGGAACAAAAATATGTAAAACAGAAAATAATATACTCAATACCCAGAGTTGAAATAAATGTGCCAGTATATTTATTTCACTCCAATCTTCTTTTCAACCTACCTCAAATATGTATGCATATGTTTACAAAATTGGGATCAAACTCATTATTATACTGAAATATAGATCTGTATCTCTGCTTTTTAAAAAAATTATCATTGTATAAAGAATTTTTTCCTATGCCACTATATATTCTTTGGAAATAAATATTTTAAAATTTATTTATTCCTTTCTTGGACATTCTGGCTTGTTTTTAGGATACTAAAAGTATAGTCAAATATTGCTATGCTTTAATATGCAAAATTGTGAAATCCCTACATACAGGAGAGGCAATATGAAAAATTTGAAATCAGATATTAAAAACATAAACAGTTCATTTAAAAGCAGTGTTAACATTAACATTGCCTACTTCCAGTGGTTTGGCTTATGAGGGCTTGTCAGGTACGCTGTTGTTTTATTTTTTGACAGTATAGGTATTTGTTTATTCTACATATATTTGACTTTATGCAGCACACTTCCTCCAAACCCCTTCTTTCTGTTCTCTGTTTGGAATGCTACCTGTGTCCCCTCAGTGATTGATGTTAGCTGATGGTGCTCATCAATTAAATTATTCGTGTCGACTTCAGAAAGAACACTGTTCATTAATTGACATTCGTTGCTAATAGATTTCTCTCTAAATGTCATGTTTCCATAGTAAGATGTTTCAGTAAGACATAAAATGTTTCAATAAGTTACTATTTTAAAAAACGTTATTTCAGAAAAAGGGAATTTGAAAGAAAACCCCTCTACCTTTACCTATACTATATTACCATTCACCTCATAACTCAATGAAGCAAAAACAATAGGAAGTCACCCTGGCCTGGGTTTCGTCTTTGGAATGCATGGACACTCCTGCTCTGGACCCCAGGACCACCTGTGGTGGCTGCCCTTTAATTGTTCACTGTGACTGGAGATTTTGGTGGTTCTGTTTCCACTTAATATTCCCCATAGAGATCTGATTTTCTTTGTGTTATGCTAACTATTAAACTAACTGTAGCATAGTGATTTGCAAACTAAGTTCCTCAAAGCACAAAGGCAGAGATCTCCCAACTTACCACAAGGTTGTTAAATATGCTGGTTCTGGACCTTAATTCTAGAGAGTCTGACTCAGTGAGTCTGGTGTGGGGTCCACAATTTGAGAACTACCCTCCTGGGGAGGGGACTGGGTAATGGTAGGCAGATGGGTGGACTTTAGCAACCCCTCGCTATTTTCTACTAGAATCCAAGTTTTTAAAAAAAGTCTGAAAATAGCCTTTGTAAAGAATGCTGTATTTTTCCCACTCTGATATGACTTTCAGAAGCTTGTAGAGACTTTCAGAAGCTTACAAGAGGTGACTGTAACACAGAGTGGTTACTAGCTGCTCCACTTCTGGAAAAACTGTAAAATGCTTTGTCCACTACTTCTTCCTTCCCCTTGTCCTTTACTTCTCAGCGATTGAATTCTCTGTGATGTGTAGGGGGATGCTAGTGGGTATTTTCATGAAAAGATTGATTGAAATATTTTAGAGACACTCTCCCACTCTTGCATGAAAGGGTATGAGAAACTAGGAAGCCTGCCTTCCCTCACATATGGAGTTGGTGCCTGAGACTTAAATACAATAAAGTCTTGTGTTCCTACAATTCAGAAGATTCTGGTCACTTGAGGCTGATTGAGAGATTAACTGAATTTTGCCTCTAGAATTCATGTTTTTCTTGAAAAAAAATTATACAAGGTATGGTTAGAGCATTTAAGAAGACAGAGACTGGGACATCATCTAGCTAAGAAAACAGGTTGCTTTCTTACTATCTGGTAATAGATGCTAGTATTTGTGGCAGAATTTAATCTGAAAACTGCTCTATCTATAACCTGCCACAAATTACAGCATTTATTAACAAGCTGATACAAATGTAATTTTATATGAGAACATTTATAATAACTGGGCATCTGGGTGGCTCAGTCAGTTTAGCATCTGACTCTTGATTTTGGCTCGGGTTATGATCTCAAGATTGTGGGATTGGGCCCCGTGTCAGGCCCCACGCTCAGCAGGGAATCAGCTTGAAGATTCTCTTTCTCTCCCTCTGCTCACCCCCACCCACTCTCACTCTCTCTCTAAAATAAATAAATAGATCTTAAAAAAAAGAACGTTCATAATATCAAGTTGATAATTGAACAATCTTTTGAATTACTAAAATGAATCAGTTCACATTTCACATTATAAGAAAACTTCTCTTTGCCTTAAAGAAAAACCCAGCTTTCTGATAATAATAATCAGAATAAATACCAGTTCAATTTAAATTTTATGATAACACTTATCTTACAATAAATATATTTATCTGATAATGAATATATTTATATGACAATGTAATGGCTAGCTGGTGCTTTCTTCATTTGTTTTTTTCTTTATTAAATAGCTAAAAAGGAAGAAGCACTTACACTACTGGGAAGATGGAATAGACATACTTTTTCCTATTTCTTTGGATAAGTATAACCCAAACCCTGGACGGTATATATAAAACACACATAAGAAGATTATGAAAGGTGGAAAGAAGAAGGCAGAAGAGCTAGGAACCTTAAGACTCAAGGAACAACATAATGGTAAATTCCCTGTGTTTTCTTTTTGTCTCATAAATCTGAGACTTGGGGTTTGATAAGCCAGTAATCTGAAAGCACCAAGTGCAAAGAAAGTGCCAACACGAGCCTGCTCTCTGTAGCCAAAGGACTAAGAAAGAGGCAGCTTAGGAAGACAGAAAACTATTATTTATTTATTTATTTATTTATTTATTTATATTTTTATTTTTTAAGACAGAAGACTTTTTTTTTCCACCTCCCCCACTCCAGCTTAATCTCAAGACAGAAAACTTTAAGATAATAATTGCTTTACTCTAGTCAAATACCACAGGAAAACCATGGCCCTACCTTAACCCACATTGGAGAAGACTCCCACCTTCTCCACATTGTAATAAGGAAACCCCTCCGCTAGAGTGCTGTTGGAGGAGACCTGGTAGAGAGTTAGGACTTTCATCACTCCTCAGTGGTAATGAGACCACCTCCCTGCCCCCATGGTATCAGTAGAGGTGTAAGTTATTTATATATAATGTACTACCTTGAGCAACCACTAAAATACTCTACAAAGAGGTACATTAAAAAGTAACATAGATAAGTCTAATGGATTTTTAAAAAATGTTTAAGTAACAGTAAAAAATGTTTAAGACAAGCCAAAGAAAACAAATGGAAAACTGGAAGAACAAAGAGAAACAAAAGATATAATGGCATCCTTAAGCCATAGCATATCAGTAATTACATTAAATGTCAAAGGTTTAAATATACCAACTATAAGACAGAGGTTGACAGAGTATATTAAAAAATATGGCCCAACTATATGATGCCTATAAGAACCTCACTTCAAATATAACAATATAGAAAGATTGAAAGTAAAAAGATGGAAAAAGATGAAAAATGCAAACATTAACAAAATAAATCAGGAGTGGCTTTATAATATCATATAAAGAAGATTGCAAAGCAAAGAAAATTAGAATAAGAAAGGGACATTATATAATTACAAAGGATCAGTCTACTAAAAAGAGATAGTAATCCTAAAGGGGGTATGTACTTGACAGTAGAGCTGCAAAATATGTGAAGCAAAAACTGACAGAACTATAAGGAGAAATTGAAAAATCCACAGTTATGGTTGGAGATTTCAGTATTCCTCTAGCAACATTGATGGAGCAACTAAACAGAAAATTAGCTAGAGTATAGAATTCAACAACATCATCAGCCAACAAAATCTAATTGACATTTATAGAAAGCTTTGCCCAGCCACAGCAGTGTATACATTCTTTCTAAGTGTTTATGGAACATATACCAAAATAGAACATATTTTAGGCCATAAAACAAACCTCAACAAATTTAAGAGAATAGAAGTCATAATTATGTGCTCTCTGGCCACAATGGAATTATTTGGAAATCACTAGCAGAGGAATAACAGGAAAATTTCTAAGCATGTGGAAATTAAGCAGTGCAATTCTAAGTAATCTATGGGTCAAAGATTATAATGAAGTAAAAAGAAATTGAACTGATGAAAATGAATATAGAACATATCAAAATTTGTGGGGTCATAGCTAAAGCAGTACTTAAGGGAAATTTATAGCACTTAGTGCTTTCATTAGAGAAGAGGAAAAGTCTCAAATCAACAAGTTCTCACCTCAAGAATTTAGAAAAAGAATAGCAAAATAAGTTCAAAGAAAGCATAGAGAGGGAATAATAAAGATAAAAACAGATCAATGAAATTAAAAACAAAAGTAGAGAAAAGTAATGGAACAAAAAGTTGATTCTTTGAAAAGATCAATATTGACAAACGTCCAGCAAGATTAACAAAGAAAAAATAAACAGAGAAGATGCAAATTACCAAGAGCAGGAATGAAACAAGGAATATTACTAAAGGTCCTGTAAATATTAAAAGGATAATATGGGAATATTAATAGCAAATCCACATACATACACTTGACAATTTAGACTTTTTTTTTAAATATTTTTATTTATTTATTTGAGAGAGAATGAGAGAGAGAGAGAGCATGAGGGTCAGAGGGAGAAGCAGACTCCCTGCCAAGCAGGGAGCCCGATGTGGGACTCGATCCCGGGACTCCAGGATCATGACCTGAGCCGAAGGCAGTCGCTCAACCAACTGAGCCACCCAGGCGTCCCTACACTTGACAATTTAGATGGAATAGACCAATTCCTTGAAAAACACAGGCTGCCACAACTCACCCACTATGAAATAGACAATTTGAAGATCCTTATAACTATTCAGGAATTTGAATTCATAAGTTATAACCTCCTAAAATAAATCTCCAGAGCCAGAAGTTTCCACCAGAGAATACTAACAAATGTTTAAAGAAGTATTAATGCCAATTTTACAAATCTCTTCAAAATAGAAGAGAAGGGAACACTTCCAATTTATTTTGTGAAGCCAGTGTACCTTGATACTAAAGCCAGACAAAGACAGTACAAAAAATGAAAAGAAGACTATAGATCTAGTTCCACAATGAATATAGACACAAAGGTCTTAATAAAATGTTGGTAAGTAGAATTTGGTATTCTATAAAAAAAAATTATACACCATGGCCAATGGGTTTATTCCAGTTATGCAAGGCTAGTTTAACATTTGAAAATTGTACAATGTAATCCACCATATAAACAAGCTAATGAAGAAAAATCACATGATCGTATCAATAGATGCAAATTTAAAAAATCAACATTTTTTATTTAAAGAGCGTTCTCAGAAAAACAGGACTAGTGGGGAATTTCCTCAGCTTGATAAAATGAATCTACAAAATCCTAAAACCATAATCAAACTTAATAGTGAAAGACTATATGTTTTCCCCCTAAAAGTGGGAAGAAGGCGAAAGTATCAGCTCTCACCACTCTTCTTTAGCATAGTGCTGTAAATTCTTGCCAGTGCAAAAAGCAAGAAAAGGAAATAAAAGGCATACATATTAGAAATGAAGAAATATATCTCTAGATGTAGATGACATAATTGTCTGTGTAGAAAATCCTGAAAAATCTACCAAAAAGTACCCCTCCAGAAGACAAACAAAACTCAACCCCTATAATAATTAAGTGAATCCAGCACAAAAATGAATTGTTTTCCTACATACTAGTAATGAACATGTGGACACTGAGATTAAAAGTGCAGTACCATTGACATTTGCACAAATAAAAGAGAAATAGGTATAAATCTAACAAAACATAAATAAAACTTGTATTATACAAACTACAAAATACTGCTAAAATAATCAAAGATCTAAATAAATAGACATATATTCATGGTTTGGAAGACTCAGCATAGCAAGGATGTCAATTCTCTCCAAATAGAATGTGCGTGTTTAATGCAATTCCTATCAAAATCTGAGCAAGATTTTTATAGATGTAGACAAGATTATTTTAAAATCTATATGGAAAGGCAAAGGAACTGGAATTGTTAAACAATTTTGAAACAGAAGAATAAAGTGGGAGGAATCACTCTATCCAATTTCAAAACTAATTATAAAGCAACACTAATCAAGATTGTTTGGTATTCATAGAGAGTTAGACACATAGATCAATGAAATGAAATAGAGAATTCAGAAATAGACCTATACAGATTTGCCCAACTAATTTTGACCATTGACCAAAGTACAGAAGGGATTAAATACAGGAAGGATAACTTTTTTAACAAATGGTCCTGGAGAAGTTGGACATGCCGAGGAAAAGGAATCTTGCCTAAACCTTATGTCTTATACAAAATTTAAAAATTTTTTTTAAAAGATTTTATTTATTTGAGACAGTGAGAATGAGAGAGAGAGAGAGAGTACATGAGAAGGGGGAGGGTCAGAGGGAGTAGCAGACTCCCTGCCGAGCAGGGAGCCCGATGTGGGGCTCGGTGTGGGGCTCGATCCCTGGACTCCAGGATCATGACCTGAGCTAAAGGCAGTCACTTAACCAACTGAGCCACGCAGCTGTCCCTAGAAAATTCAACTCAAAATAGATCTTGGACTTAAATGTAAAATGCAGAATTATAGAACTTTTAGAAAAAATAAATGAGAAAATTCAGTTTGAGATCTGGGACTAGGCAAAGAGTTCTTAGGTTATACACCAAAAGCACAGCCATAAAAGGAAACTTGATAAATTGGACTTGACCAAAGTTTAAAACTTTTGCTCTTTGAAAGACCTCATTAAGAGTGTAAAAGAAAAGCTACAGACTAGGAGGACATATTTGCAAACCACATATCTGACAACGAACTAGTATTTAAGACCTATAAAGAACTCTCAAACTTCAACAGTAAAAGAACAAATAATCCAATTATTAAATAGTCAAAAGACATGAAGAGACATTCTACCAAAGTGGATATACATAGGGCAAATGAACACACGAAAAGATGTACAATATCATTATCCACTAGGGAAATGCGAAATAGGACTACAATGAGATATTTCTATACACCTATCAGAATGATTAAAAAAATACAATACCAAATGCTGACAAGGATACAGAGAAACTGGATCACTGATACATTGCTGTTGAGAATGTAAAAAACCACAGCCTTTCTGGAAAACAGTTTGACAGTTTCTACCTATGCAACCCTTAAGTTATTTTTTGTAGTATCAATAGCTAGTAACAATTAGAACTTCCATAGTGACTGGATCTTTCTTCTGATTGACTGGGTCTTTTTAAAAATAGCAGTTGCTTTCAATGAAGTTATGATAAAACTGCAAGCCTGGGAGCCATCTGCCTTAGATGCCTTTGGGTATCTTTTACTCTTTGGCGTTAATTTTAAGCCATGCTATTACCATTATTTCTAGGTTCTTAGATGAACATCCTTATAACTGTGAAATTTTGACACCTTTTAAAAATAGCTGTAATTATTACTATTTCTTCCAGGACATTGACTTTGAACCCATTTGGGACACCTAGTGAAGTTTCCCATGGCTGGCCCAGAGTAATATTGGGGGAAAAGGCAAAGTTGTTCTGTTTCTCACCTGCTACCTCCAGCTGTTCTCCAGCTGTGAAGCCAAAGGGAATGCATTGCTAGGCATGTATGTACCTGTAACATGAAGTATCGCTGGAAGCCTGCCTGAATTTTCAACTGTAGAGCCAGTGAAGAGGACTTGAGTGACCCTCATTGCTCCTTGCTGTTAGGTAAATGGGCTGTGGCACAGAGAGAACTAAAATTCCTCTGGGGATGTAGTAGAGTGTCTGGGTCTAGAGGGTCCTTCAGGTTCTGCCTGGTTGGCTGACTTCCAAATCCAGTAGTGGTTCCAGGGGTTTCTTTTCCTGTTAAGTAACTACCCAGAGTGATCCTTCCTCCATGGAACCCATACCTTCATGGGGCATACTTCCTTGGGATTTAACCAGACATTGGTCCAAATCAAACCTGTAGCATCCAAAGTCCCAAATGATGCTGCCCTCTCATTAACAGTGCTTTTCTTTTCTTTTTTTTTCTTTTTCTTTTTTTTAGAGAGAGCATGAGCAAGTGGTGGGGAGGGAGAGGGAGAGAGAGAATCTGAAGCAAGCTCCACCCAGGGCTCAATGTAACAACCCTGAAATCATGACCTGAGCTGAAACCAAGAGTCAGATGCCCAGGCGCCCCAATAGTGCATTTCTAATAGGAAAAGGATGGTGGTTTTGAGGCAATGGAGGGTATTTAACATGTGCTGTCTGCCTGATTGCTTTTGAACCCTGGGGGTCTGGGCTCTTGCTATCTGTCTGGCTGTCCTAGTGTCTTAAGCTCTAGGAATGACAAGTACTATGTACTGGGTTGGAAAGGTCAGCCTTGCCAGAAAGAGATTCTGTCCTTGTTAACATCTCAGCTTGATTAATGTCTGCTGTTTTCTCTTTTTCCCTGCATTTTTTGTTCACTGGATCTTTGGTTCACCAGTTCTTTTATTTACTTAAATTTGGAAGGTGGAGACAGAAAAAGAAAAGATTTTTAAACTTTGAATTCTTACTGTTTGGTATCAAGCACATGATTTTTTGGTTCAGATTGGAAGTATTTGGATAAGGCTAAATTTTAATTTTCTCTTTAGTAGATTATCCTTGATTTTTATTCTATCATTGTCAAAATTCACTATAAGTTTGTATCTGGATTGTTTTGTATTGCAGAATTCTTCAGGCATGAGTGGTGCTTATTTAGGCAATTGTATTCAACATCCATAATACACATATAGATATTCAGTCATTTTTGATGGTAAAAGCTTCTTAGGATATGGAGTGCCACAGCTGCTCATAATGGGAAGTTCAGGTTGGTAAAAATAAAGTTCATTTTTGTGGCAATAAAACACCGAAGAAAATAACCACTTGCCATGCTTATTTATAAACTACAATCCCTTGTAGGATCTTAAACAGTAATGAAAAGAAAAACAGAAATGAGAACTTGCCCCTCCTGAGAGTTTACTTTTTTCACTCTACATTCCCTAGCCGGAAGCCTCAATTTTTTTAATCATGAGTTTTTAAGAAGAACATCATTTTGCATTTCCTGGACAATATATCATGCAGTGACTCACAGAATTGGGGTGTGCAGGGCAGGCACATCAGGTTGCTCTAACTGAGAACAAGACGACATGATGTCACAGAGTCAGCTCTGTGTAATGCGTCATCCACACAGTATTACCAAGCAGCTCTTGGCTTGATTCTGAATCTCAGAAGATGCTGCAAAATGCTGGAGGGAAAAAATCTGTCTAATGGGACTGTCTACTGCATTCATAAAATAAAAATCAATTTGATCCTTCGGAGGTACCTTTACTCCCAAAGGATCCCAGTGTACTCAGCTCCTGCCCCAGGAGTATTAGTCATACATCTCTGAAACATCATCTCCTCTGTGCTAGGAAAGGCAGGCCCCTCTGAGGCAGCCCTCTCTGCAACAGGTTTTATTTTGAGAGGGATATTAAATAGTATTTCTGAATAAATGATGGGAATAAATGATAGGGAGGCAAAATGCAATTTCCCCTGTTGGAATTTGAACAAGACCCTGTGGTTAATAATCCTCCTTTTTTTAGAGGCCTGTATGGTTTAAGAGGAAAGTCCCCTCCATATTGTAGAGAACATAATGTGAATTCACAGGGACTTGGACAGGATGAAGAGGTCAGAGGACAGGTGAGAACAGTTGGAGGAAAAGTAAACAGTACCCAATAACTAGGAGAGGAAATCAACCAGTAGGTTTAAATGGATGAGAAAGCTATCAGGTCATCACTGTATGAAAATGCATCAGGTGTTTTGAGGCCCTTGAATGTCCAGCATCTTGAATATGGAGAGTTTTTAAAAGACCGTCTGTTCCATCTTCTGCATTCAGGTTAAATTGTTTAAAAGCATCTCGGCAAGATGAGAATCTATCCTGCTTAAAAAAAAGTCCTGGGAAAGAATACCAGAAAACAAAAGATAACATATTATGTAAATTAAATTCCTCAAGTTTCAACTAAAGCTGGGCTCTCCTTGTTCTTTGTTAAATGAAAAGTAGTTTCTTGCTATGTGAAAGCCATTCCCACAGTTGAAAGATATTATTGTGTGGCTCTTTTTGTTAAACTCTAAAATTCCATTTCCTTAAAAGTTTTTGTAAGTTTCATTTCTTAATTCTGACTCTATGAAGATTAATAAGAGGGTCTGATATTGAATAGGAGAGCCCTTGAAACCTGCCAGAACTTCACTTATTTAAAGCACTGTTATTATTATTACTATTTTATTATTTCATATTCCTTCTGAAGAATCTGCAGAGCCCTTCACGGAGAATATGACCAAGAGCTGAAGAACTGGCAGGATAGGAAAAAGCCAGTTAAATCTTTGAATTTTCCTGTCTGTGTAGCACAAGAACGAGTGACATGTTATAAACGAATTATAGGAAATGTAGCACAAAACCAACTTTGATTGAATTGGACTTTCAGGTGGCACCTGTCAAAGTGCATCAGACACAGCATCATTGTAGACTCTTGCCGGTACCAGTTATCCTGGTCCAGTCACTGGCTATGAGGTTTCAACATGGTTGCTCCTGTTTTCTTCCCAGCGCTGGTACCAAATGGCTGGACCTCAGGTACACTTCCCAGGAGTGGCTAGGATCAACTCCTCATGGAACAGTCACCATCATTCCATAGGTTCAGGTTTGCAAGGGTAATGTTCCAGAGGCTGTTGATTTCTTCCTTTATAGTCTGTCAGTGATCCACATAAGCTGCACTAGGTGGTTGGTGGTGTCTGGCTTCAGCTTCTTTCTCTTATGTGTAAATAACTATTAAAAGTGATACCACATGTTAATTTGGTCAATTTTAAAACTCATTAAAACAGTACAGTTATTTGTCCAAATAACATTTAGTCATAACAAATTAATAACCCAATACCTAAATATGATAAAATGTAATTTTCACTAACTTGAACTCGCTTCAGTTTCTACTAAGGCTAATCCTGATTCTAAGAAAGTATTTACCCCGAAGATACAGATGTAGTGAAATGAAGGGGCACCTGCACCCCAGTGTTTATAGCAGCAGTGTCCACAACAGCCAAACTGTGGAAGGAGCTGAGATGTCCTTCAACAGATGAATGGATAAAGAAGATGTGAGATATATATATATATATATACACACACACACACACACAATGGAGTATTACTCAGCCATCAGAAAGGATGAATACCTACCGTTTACATCAACGTGGATGGAACTGGAGGGTATTATGCTAAGTGAAATAAGTCAATCAGAGAAAGACAATTATCGTTATGGTTTCACTCATATGTGGAATATAAGAAATAGTGCAGAGGATCATAGCAGGAGGGAGGGAAAACTGAATGGGAAGAAATCAGAAAGGGAGACAAACCATGAGAGACTCTTGACCCTGTGAAACAAACTGAGGGTTGCTGGAGGGGAGGTGGGTGGGCGGATGGAGTAATTGGGTAATGGGCATTAAGGAGGGCACCTGATGTGATGAGCGCTGGGTGTTATATGCAACTCATGAATCACTGAACTCTACATCTGAAATTAATGATGTACTATACGTTGGCTAATTGAGTTTAAATTTAAAAAATATTTAAAAAACATTCAGCAAATATGCGTGAAGCATCCTTTGGTACCATGTACTGTGCTAGGCATTGGGTTTGCAATAATGAATAAGACAAAGTTGAAATTTGTTCAGAGAGATGACAGTATGCAGAAATACAATCTTCTTAGAGACTGAAAACCTCCTCTGGAATTGCAGTTCTTTCAGGATGTGTATGGTGCCTGGGGTCTGACTTTAGTTCCTGAGAATTTTAGAGCAGGAAGTGTGCTAAAACCCTTGTAAGTAGCAGAGGAGTAAAAATTAAAAATGTACCAGGTGAAGGCAGGCTTTCAATGGCCTGCTTCCAGTTCTCAAAAGTGGTGCTTGATCCTTTGTTTCCCTGTGGTAAAGCAAAAGAGAGAAAGGAAAAATGTGGGGTCGTGTCCACAGCATTAAGTCTCATGATTTTTTTTTCTAGAGGGCAGTTGCCCTAGTAGCTTCTAAGTCACAGGTTAGTTTCATATAGTGATTTTCTTACCTATTTTTTTCTGATTCCTTTTGATTTTTATAGTGTGGCCTCTGAGACAGTTTTCTTATATTTTAAAATAAGTATCTATTATAAAATATGTTCATTAAAAATTGTACATGTTCATTAGATTTGGAAATCAAAGGTATATAGAAAAAAGAGAAAAAAAAGGTCTATAATCCCATTACCTAAACACATCTACCATTTGTATTTTGGTGAACTGTCTGCTAGACTATATTTTTCTTTGTATAAGTTTTATTTTAAAATGTGAAATTATAACCTATATTATGTGTACTTTGGTTCCCTTTGTCATTTGACTTATCATTACTTCTTAAGTATTTTCCATAGTATAACACTCTTCAGAATCCTTGTTTTAATTATGTCATAATAAACATAGTTATAAACAATATAATAATTATAAACAAGTATAAATCATAAACAATGATAAAATTAATATTGTGCATATTATGTTAATCTAAAGCTAAGAAGATATCAGTTTATATCAAAACTAATTCATCAAATAGTCTTGAATAAGACATAGGACTTTAAAACCGAACTCTAGGGCGCCTGGGTGGCTCAGTTGGTTAAGCGACTGCCTTCGGCTCAGGTCATGATCCTGGAGTCCCGGGATCGAGTCCCGCATCGGGCTCCCTGCTCAGCAGGGAATCTGCTTCTCCCTCTGACCCTCCCCCCTCTCATGTGCTCTCTCTCTCTCTCTCAAATAAATAAATAAAATCTTTAAAAAAAAAAAAAAAAAACCGAACTCTAAACTTTTCAAACACCTACTGTAAGCCTCTCTCTGGTCCCCATCTCTCCTCTATGAGGAGGAGAATCTTGCTGCTCCTGTAGGTTTCTCCTTTCTCCCATCAACTATGTCATTTCACCAATCCAAATTTGCCTGAATTGAGCCCTTGACTGTCAGGTGTTTGAATGACCAGACCATCTTTCTGGAATGGGTCAATCAGCCTGTGTGTTGCTGCCTCTAAGTGAAGCATAGACTTTAGCAACTGTCTGATAAATTTACCTCAAGCTTCCTAGAAACAATTTAGGTCTGAAATATCTAGTTTGGTTGGTATCAGGGACATTGTAATTTAGTGAAAATTGCTACATTTTGTCAGGGGAGGGGGCCAGGTTCTCTCCTTGGCAGAGTGTGGAAGAACGGAGTGAGGCAACTGGCAGGATAGTGGACACAGAAGCTCTAAGAAATGCGACTTGGAAGTGGGGGGACAGTCTAGGAGAAGGTCAGTGAGGAAAGGCTCAGCAATTTTTCATCTGAAGTCAGTTTGCAGCATGGCCGTGAACAATGAATTTAGATGTGCTCATGTGCTTGGTTGAATGTCTTGGTGAGGACCCGAACTGGAAAAGGAATCTAATGCAGAATATTAGATCTCTTTTGGTTGGTGTTTCCTGAGTGGACAGTTGGAACCTTAAAGATTTTGTGGGCCAGTCACATGCTTTAGAGCTATACAGTATCACATAATTAATATGATATATTGAAATGGAAAGTTAAGATGTACATGATTGCTTCAGATAATTTTATCATTTGATTATAAGTTTTGAGCTTGACAGTTTAGGCAACAACCAAGACCAATGAGCAAGAGGATATGAAACATCACTGCCATCCCACCTACCTGTGACCATTCAGACTTCTTTGTACCGTAGCACTACATGCAAGAGCTGCTTCAGGTAGGGGGGAGGCAAGAACAAGGGGTGTGTGTGTGTGTGTGTGTGTGTGTGTGTGTAGTGGTACATGTTACTCTGGTATGAGCACCTAATGGCCAGACCCTCCTGGGAAGATTCTTCGAATGGGTCATTACTATGTTCTATGTACCCAATGTGCTGATGAGAGTGACTCTGCAGACATGTGTGCCCACCTATCATTGGTGATTCCGTGGAGATGTCTGGATTTGGTCAAGGGTATTGCTGGGCCCTATGTAAATTGTCACTTTTACCAGTCAGGGCCTCCTATGTCTTCTTTTACCCATCTGCATGATTCTCCTTGCTTAGGAAGCAGTGGGCAGCCGTTGGACACAAAAGAATCTGATTTTCAAGTGCCAAATAATTTCAACTCCGCTTTTTTGAAGTTGTGCTAGGGCCCTGGGAAAGCATGTGAAATTATACCTTGCCTGCCAGGTTGGGCAGATGGCTTTTACCCCCACAGCTTCTGTGTCAGGCAGGGAATCCCACTAGTGACGTGCTGTCTGATTATGTGGGAAGAAGCTCTCTGGTCCTAATTGGTTTCCACATGCACAGCTCTCATGTTACACAGAGACCAAGAAATAAAAGGGGTTTGAAGTGTGGTGCAGGCAGCTACACATGTGTATAATTGCAATTTTCTTTGCTGTACTTCTCCCCATTAGGATTTAATTGCTCAGAGATAATTGAACCACACACGGGTCCTGAGGGCCTTGTAAAGGGAGACTGCATCACCCCACCAACAGCTATTGTCATTCCTGCGGCATCTTCCTTACCCGGGCTCTGTACAATGGGGAATAAATGAATGGTGTTGTTATGTCTTGGTGCTGATGGAATGTAAAGAATCTGGGGTATTATTCAGGGTGCTAAATAAATTGTTTTAGAGAAGTGCCAAAAGCTGTAATGTCCACTCAGTTCAGTGTTAGTGAGGGACTAAGGTACTCGGGTCAAAGCACTTAATGTTAAGGGAGGTGAGCCTTGTCTCAAAGCCAGCTTCTCTAGTTTAGCTGCTTGCATGAGCCAAACTGATCAGAACTGACTGAACTCGCCTCTTTCTTTAGCATATGTAGTCTCAACCATGTAGCTACCCTGAACCAGACATATCAGTTCTCACCAGGCCATTCCCAGATGTTACCCCAAAATGGATTTGGTGTAACCCTGAGGAGCAATTACCAATGGCTGGAATCAGACCATGGGCTGGTGAGGGTCCATGTTAGGGGGCAGGGAGAACTTGTCTGAGGAATGCAGTTGAGCTGGGTGGATGACTGTGATGTCATAAACTTGAGAGAAGAATAGCTGTGTTGGCTTTTTTTTTTTTTTAATAAGGGAGGAGGAATGGTATCTAGAAGCAGCAGTAGGGAGCAGGGAGAATGTCCACCTGTCTTCCTGGTGTCTGGGAAGCCAGTGAATGAGCAGCCTCCCCTGAGAGGCCTTCAAGGAGGGTGATATCATTACTCAATAAACATGTGCTGAGCGCACCCGAGTGCTGGGGAAACTGGGTCTGTGCCCTCGTGATCTGGGGAGATAACCGATGCAGCACTGCAATCAGTGCTCTTCCAGGCCAGCTTTCAGTCAAGTCAAGGAGGATCAGTCCGGTAGAAGCAGAGCTCCGTGGAGGCTGAGAGTGTCCAGAAATTCATTTACAGTGGACAGGAGTCTAGGCCAGGAGGGAAAGTGTTGGAGAAAGGGAGCAGGGAGGGTCTAGGTGAGGGAATCCAGAAAGTCTCTCTCTCTCACAGCAGCTGCTTCCTGCTTCTTTTTTCCATGCACTGGCCTACTCTCTTCCTCTGTCCACTTGGCAGAAAATGGCTGTTTGCAAAGACCCTGGGCTTTCCCTGCTCAAGGGACCAGCCCAGATTGAAACCAGACACTCTTAACCCCAATTCCAAATTTCCAACTCTGGCCCAGCATAGGTCACCATAGCCAGGAGGGTGGGTCACAGAGTATAAATATACCTGGAATGCCTAGCTTGGCAAGGGGCATTTTCCAGAGCAGGGAGGTTGTTGAGAACTGGGTGAAAAGCCTAAAAGGTGTCTTCTTTGGGCCACTTTTCAGGTTTGGGGAGGATGCTGGGTGTGAGTCCTCCAGTGTGGAGTTTGTATAGGGGCGGCTGCTATTCTTGGGTTCACTGGCACATTGTTGCTTTTCCCCTGAAACCTCCTTCAAACAAATCCAAAGGCGGAAAATTGCCAAAATACTCTCCAATCTAATCAGATTAACCTTAATAATAAAGAGACAGCTTTACTCCTGCTCTAGTATTAAAAGGAATCTACATTGGGTTTCCTTCTCTTGCACAGGTGATTGTTAGTTGGCAGCATGTTTTTATTCATAAAGAAAATGTAGTATATCTTTAATCCAAATGAAAAATGAATATACATCTAAATGATAGAGTAACATTTTACTCATTTCTCTCAACCAGCTAAGCTTCATATCTGTGCGGTTCTCGTCTTGCTGCACAGGAGACCTCTTTGCTTCTTAGACATGCTCTTTGTGCATCCAAGGTAATCCGTCAGAGCTGGTGCAGCTGCTGGTGTCCCTGAGCTGCTGGCCTGGATCACTCTTCATTTCCTGGTGCTGACTCAAGAACAGCCCTCTTATTGATGATGTCAGGCTCAGCCTTTGGTGTCTGATGGATGGAGCCTTGGTCTGGGTTTATGGATTATATTTTTAATGGGAGATAGTCAAAACTCAAAGAATTTGAATGGATCCTTGGCTTGACACTTCCTGCTTGGACAGACCCTGTCGACAAGATGAGAGGGATCTATTTTTAGAACAGATGGAAGAGAACTTTCAGGGGCAGAGAGAATAAATCAAGCTCTATCCCTGAATTCATTTGCTCCATTCATTTGTTCCATTCATTTATAGTTTGTGTTTCCAGTACAACATTGGTTACTCGATGCATAGTAACAACACAGTGATCTGGACCCTACTCTCAGGGAGATTTCTGTCTAGTAACAGTTTCCATCAGCATGAGTGCTTTGATAGCGAGTAGAGGTGTTAGGAGAGAACTTAGAAGTGTCTGACCTCCACCTGGGGGGAGCTGCAAGGGCTCCAGGAGGAGGTGGTAAGTGGAGATGTGAATGATGAGTAGCTGTCAGCTGGTGAGGAGAGCATGGAGATAATGTTCTGGGTACAGGCACAGCTACTTTGGAGACAGGAGAGCAAGGTATGTTAGAGCATCTGTGGAAGCCCAGGAGCACAGGCATGGGGTGGCCTGGGGCTAGGGTGGGAGCCACATTGTGCAGGCCAAGATGCTAGGACTTTCTTCCAAAGAGAATATAAGCCACTGAAAGGCTTTAAGCAAAGGGGATGTAGGAGCTTCTCCTCCTTTAGTGCCTCTAACTTCTCCTGCAGGGTCAACAGTGCTTTAATGAAACGTCATGATTCCAGTTAGGTAGATGTTCCCAGGCCTGTAGTCATTTTATCCACATGCATGAATTAGAAGTGAATTTTTAAAAAATTACGTATTTGGTCCTGTCTGCTGGGGTCAGCTGAGGCCCTTTCTCAGCTTCCCCTCTTTATATACCTAGTTCCTGCAGACCTTTGGGACTCAAACCCTGGACTCCGGTCCAGTCTGGCTTCTTGCCTTGGCAGGAGGAGTGACTTCTGTAGGAGCCCATGACATATGTTTGTCTCTGCTCACCTGGTGGGAGGTGGGTTACTTTCCCTGTGAGGCCTACAGGAACCCGTGTCATTTCTGCACAGTCTGTAGAAAGTGTGGGGACAGGGACGTAAGTCACAGCTGTTACATCGAGGCTCTGCAAGGATTCCTACAGGGCCCCATGTGCTGGAGGTTTACTTGGGTACAGGGAGGTTATTTTCATCTCTTTGGAGCTGCTTCATTCTGTGCTTCCACTCAGGTGGCCTTCTTGCCTCATCCCACAATTTGCGTCAACAGCTAGGGATGGCAGGGGGTGGAGGAGGCAATTGAGGAAGATTCCAGTTATGTCAGTAGGATGCATTTACGTGCTCTGTGCTGGAAGTGCAAGAGGACAAAGTTCAGTTTTGTTCCATTCAGAGTTTTATTTCTGACTGTGATTTCTGGAGACCTGAAGGTGTTGAAGGTGATTTAGTCAAGAATATGGGCCCAGGAATTGAACACACCCGGGCTGGCCCCCTGGCTTTGCCACCTACGAACCATGTGAACATTTGGCAAAGAAGCCATCAGTTCCTTCTCTAATAGCATGGGGACAAGAGTTCAGAGAGTTGCTGTGAAGGCTTTTCTTTTCCAGCATCATTGAGATATAATTGACATATAACATTGTGTAAGTTGAAGGTGTACAATGTGAATATTTGATATGTGTCTATATGGCAAAGTGATTACTACAATAAGGTTAATTAACATATCCATCACCTCACATAATTACAGTGTTTTTGTGTGTATGATGAGAACATTTAAGATCTCTCTTACCAACTTTATGTAATATAGGTATTATTAACTATAGTGACTATGCTATGTATTAGATCCCCAGAACTTATTTATCCTACAATTAGAAGTTTGTACCCTTTGACCAACATCTCTCCAATTCTCCCAACTCCCAGCCCCTGGCAGCCACCTTTCTAATCTCTTTTCTATGAGTTTGGCTTTTCTTAGACCCCACATATAAGTAAGATCATATAATATTTGTCTGTCTGACCTTTTTCATTTAGCATAACATCCTAAGGGTCCATCCATGTTGTTGCAAATGGCAGGATTTCCTCCCTTTTTTATGGCTATAAAATATTCCTTGGTGTGTGTATATGTGTGTGTGTGTGTGTGTATGTGTGTGTGTACCACATCTTCTTTATCCATTTATCCGTCAGTGGACACTCAGGTTGTTTCCATGTCTTGGCTATTGTAAATAATGCTGCAATGAACATGGTGGTGGGGGAAGCCAATATCTCTTTGAGATAGTGTTTTTATTTCCTTAGGGTATATACCCAAAAGTAGGATTGCTGGATCATATGGTAACTCTATTTTTAATTTTTGGAGGAAACTTACACTGTTTTCCATAGTGGCTGCACTAATTTACATTCCCACCAACAGTGCACAAAAGTTTCCTTTTCTCCACATCTGTGCCAGCACTTATTATCTCTTGTCTTTTTGGTAATAGCCATTCTAAAAGTGGGAGATGGTATCTCATTGTCATTTTGATTTGCATTTCTCTGATGATTAATGATGTTGAGTATCTTTTCATGTACTATTGGCCATTTGTATGTCTTTTTTGGAAAAATGTCTACTAAGATTCCCTGCCCATTTCTTAATTGTATTATTATTATCATTATCATTATTTTCCTAATGAATTATATGAGTTCTTTATATATCTTGGATATTAACCCCTTATCTGATATATGATTTGCCTATATTTTCTCCCATTCCATAGGTTGCCTCTTCATTCTGTTGATTGTTTCTTTGGCTGTGCAGAAGATTTAGTTTGATGTAGTACCATTTGTTTTGTTTTTGTTGTTTGTACTTTTGGTGTCAGAGCCAAAAAATTGTTGCCAAGACCAGTGTCAAGGAGCTTTTTCCCTATATTTTCTTCTAGGGGTTTTACAGTTTCTTATATTTAAATCCTTAAGCCATTTCAAGTTAATTTTTGTGAGTGGTGTAAGATAGGGGTCAGTGTCATTCTTTTGCATGTGAATATCCAATTTTACCAGCACTATTTATCGAAATGACTATCTTTTCCCCATTGAGTATTCTTGGCTCCTTTGTCAAGTATTAGTTGATCCTATATGCATGGGGTCTTGATCCTGTTCCATTGATCTACATGTATGTTTTTATGCCAGTGTTATACTGTTTTGATTACTATGGCTTTGTAATATAGTTTATTTTATTTATTTTTTGTAATATAGTTTAAAATCAGGAAGTATAATGCCTCCAGCTTTATTCTCCTTTCTTAAAATTGCTTGGGGTATTCAAGGTCTTTTGGGTATCCTATGAATTTTAGGATTATTTTCTGTACATTTGTGAAAAATGCCATTAGAATTTTGATAGGGGTTGCATTGAATCTATAGATGGTTTTAGATAGTATGGACATTGTAATAGTATTAATTCTTCTGACCTGCAGACATGGGATATCTTTCCATTTATTTGTGTCTTCTTCAGTTTCTTTCATCAATATCTTATAGTTTTCAGTGTAACAGATCTTTTATCTTCTTGGTTAAATGTATTCCTAAGTATTTTATTGTTTTTGATGCTGTTGTAAATGGGATTGTCTTATTTATTTCTCTTTCAGATATCTCAGTGTTAATATATAGAAATGCAATTGATTTTTGTAGGTCAATTTTGTATCCTGAAATAATACTGAATTTGTGTATTAGTTCTAACAGTTTTTTGGTGGATCTTTGGGTTTTATATATATAAGATCATATCATCTGCAAACAGAGACAATTTTAATTCTTTCTTTCCTGTTTGGATGCATTTCATTTCATTTTCTTGCCTAACTGCTTCATCTAGGACTGCTGTGAAGGCTTAATGGTACTTAGCAAATGCTCAATAAATGACCACAATTATTATTAATGATGTGATATACAATAAAAAACTAGCCATTATTAGTATAATGACAAGTGGTGCAAAGCAGAGGCTCTAAGGATGTGGAATTCATGTTCTTGAGAACATTAAAGAATCTCTGCAGCGTGGAAGTGGCAGGATTCTTCCTGCATGAGTACTTTCCCAGCTGTGTGGCATTTCTCCTCTCAACCTGATCACGTACTTCGCCATCACCATGAAGGATCTTAGCACATCCAAAGGATGTGTATAAGACAAATTGGAATTATGCTGCCACAAACCCGCGAGAGCACATTGGAAACAAAACATACGAATCTAAACATACGTTCATTGACTGGGCTTGCTTGGGTGAGTAGCCCTGCACAGACGATGGCCCTGTTTCACAATTCATTAAGTTGAAGATGGAAAGCTCAACACAGGCACAGTCTCAGGCATGGCAGTTACTGAAGGACAGCTGTGACCCATGCTTCCAAATGAATTGTCAGTGTTTTACTGTAGTTGAGGTAGAAGGTAGTGGTTTTAATTTCATGCTTTGAGAAGGCCAGGTGCTACAGACAGAAGCAAAGGGCCTGGTACCAAGTAGTTCTCTTGGCTGCTCCAGTCACAGCAGGGACGGGGGTCCAAGTAGCCTTTGGCATGCAGGCAGCGTGGATGTGAAGAAGCAGTGACATCTGCAGCCTCCTGACTTCTCCATATGCTGGAGGAGAAGTGAGCTGCACACTGTAGCTAAGTCTACAGCTGCTGTTCCACCTCAAGGATCTTCTTCTAGAAGTATGGGTTCACAAGGTCAGTAAGGAAAACAACCAGAAGAAAAAAATCTTTCTTCATTTTGGCAACGATTCATGAATACAGCTTGAAAGATGATATTCAAGGCAAAGGTTTGGAGATCCTGAAGTTTCACCCCATGGGTCCCTGTCTTTGCTGAAGTTTCCAGGTGTCAGGATCACGCTGGTATGAGACAAATGGACTAAATTTGCCAGCTCACCTAGTTGTCCTTGAGGCTGGAGTCTGGACAGAGGTCAGTCAAGCCTGTTGACCATGTGTTCCCTTGTACTCCTATGGTGAAGGCATGTAATGGGGCCAGCGGCACAGCTTGCAAAATCCATCACCATCTGTGTTCATTCATCAACCCCAAATGTTTGATGTTCATGATGTACCCAGCACTGGGCTGAGGAGGACCTGGGACTACAGAGATGAAGGTCTTGGTTCCTTTTTTCAGAGTCATGGTAGGGTGGGGGACACAGACAAGTGGACTATAAAGATGATGTGACAGGGACTAGGCAGGATACCAGGGAAGTGCTGGGGAAGGGGCACCCAGCCCAGCTCAGCCAGGAGGTGATGCTTAAGCTGTGGCTTTAAGGACTGTTATGAATTGAAAAGTGTCCCCTCCTGCAAAAGATGTGGGAGTCCTAACCCCTAGTACCTCAGAATGTGACCTTATTTGGAGTTAGGACCTTCATGAGGTAATCGAGTTAAATGAAGGTCATTAGCATGTGCCCTAACCCAATATGTATCCTGATAAAAGGGGAAGATAGACACAAAGACAAACACACGCACACGCACATGCACACACACACACACACACACACACACACACACTCAGGGATTATGCCACAAGAAGATTGGGATTATGCTGCCACACGCCAAGGAGCTACCAGAAACCAGGAGGGAATCCTGGAACTGTTCCTTCCTAGTGCCTCCAGAGGGAACATGGCCCTGCTGACACCTTGATTTTAGACTTCTAGCCTACAGAACTGTAAGATAATAAATTCCTGTCCTAAGCCAACCAGTTTGCAGTATGTTGTTACAGCAGTAACTAGGAAACTAATACTTGGAGTTGGGGTTATCCAGGTGGAGAAAGAGGGGAAGGGAACCCCCTGCCCAGGCAGGGAGACAGGGACATGGTACATTGTTTGTTGGTACAACTGGGGCTTTGAAACAGAGTGGGGCCCTGCCAGGAATTGAGGTGGGAGAGGACTGAGGGGCCCTTCCTCTCTTTCTCCACTTGGATAATCCCTAAGTCCTTATTACTGGTTTCGCACTTCCTATTGTAAAAAGACTGGTGAGGACGGTGTGTTGCTTAAATCATCTTGGCCTGGTGCCTTACTAAGGAGTTCGGGTTTAATTCTGAAAGTGATGGGGAACTAGAAAGGAATTCCATCACAGTCAGCTTGGCAGCATTGCAGAGATGTAGTGCGAGGTGTGGTGCTTGGGGAGGGAGGTTGCTGTGGCAACCCTGGTGGGGAGTGCTGAGATCCGGAATCAAGGCAGTGGCTAAGAGAAGAGGGACCAGGAGGAGGTGCTGCTGAGGAGAAGATGAGTGTCTGTCTGTGGCACAGAGAGGTGTGGGGGGAACAAGACCAACTGGATGCTGGTGGACCTCACTGAAACAGGGAGGACAGAAGAGGAGCAGTTGCCTGCTGGGGAAGATCGGTGCCGTTTTAGGCCTGCTAAGTGTGAGGAGCCAGTGAAACATCTGCAGGGCCCTGGATAAATGTGAGGAACTTAGGGGACCCTGTCCAGGCTCTTGCCTGGTGTGGACACACTCCCACCTGTGAAAAGTGTGGAGAAGAAGACAAGGCTGAGGGTGGTCTAGGGGTCCCACCAGGATGCTCCCCACCCTTTACTATGCTCAGAGGGGCTGGGTTGCAACCTGAAGAGGCCCCACTCCTCCCTTCTTCCTCTATGGCTGGGGCCCTAACTAGGATCCCCAGATCCCTGGTCTGTCTGGACAGACCACACCTGGCCACTCAATCTTGCTGACCTGCGGCTGGGCTAAGAAGTGGATGTGTTTGGTCCTGGGGCATCATTAGGGAATCCATTTTAGAGATCTGAACTAGTCTGCCAGTCTGAGCCTAACAACTCCTAATCCAGATACCTCATTCTTCGGATCTTACTGATCTATACTATACTTCATTGCTGTAATATGAGCTGTGGGCTAATGTCAGTGGGAACAAACCTGGGCTTTAAATCTGGAGACCCCCTCATGTGGGGTTTGACTTTGCCCCAGATAGATTATGCAGGCAGCTTCATTTTGCTTAATTTCCCCATGCCTCAGTTTCCTCACCTTAGTCCCCGCCACAGTCATCATCTAATCAGATTGCGGAGGATAAATGTGAGACGATTCAGGAAAATGCTTTGACCTCTCTGAAGGAAAAGTACCTCATGACCTACACTTTTTTATCTTATCAGTATTAATAATATCTTGCCTGCTAGAAAGACCACTGTATTGTTTTGGGTTCTCTGCTGGGAGGTCATGCTTGGTATTTGATTTCTCTCCTTTGATACCTTTTCCCAAACTGGCTCTCTTTTAAGACTTACTTTCAGATTACCTTAAGACTGGTTTTCCATTGGTGTTTTTCTGTCATCTTCTTTTCAAGTGATTCTTGCAGCACTTAATAAGCTTCTATTGAAAGATACACTCACTTTCTCCCAGCCTGAGCTGAGGGCCTGGCCTCTTTCTCAACACCTGCTGGCTACATTCAGGAAGGTTATACTCATTTTCCTGCCTCATAACTAGATGAATTATAATATACTCAGCTCAAGACCTGTAAGCCAGTCATTCACAGTGAGATAGCAGAACTGGATTCCTCATTAGAAGATGCTCAGAAGGATTAAGGGAAAGTCTTTATTTCTCATGCTATCCTCTTTGCCCACAGGGCACAAGGCTCCATACAGCATAGAGAATGGCACAGCTTCATCATTATCCAGAAATTCTGGGCCATTGACCAAATAAAGGAGAAAATCCTTATATGGATTCCAGTCATCCATAAACCCTTAATATTGGATACCATGACTCCGCAGCCTGCATCAGCTTCCCAGCTCTGCATCAGCTTCCCAGCCTGGAAGTACAGAATCTGGAGGGTGAGATCCAGGAATCGGTATTTTCAAGAAGTTCTCCAGGGTGATTCAGGTGCATGTTTAAGTTTGAGGCCTGCCGTAATGCTCTCAAAGGCATCTTGATGGACAGTGCCATCAGGTGCGGGAGCAACTTGATTGCCCTCACCCATCTTCCTTCATGCTTACTATTATTTACTCAGTCAACATGTATTTTATTGAGGGCTGGCTCCAGGTCAGATGCTGTGCCTCATGGTTGGTGCTCCAGCCAACACACCAATGAGTAGGAAGGACATAGTCCATGCTCCCAGGAACCTAGCATCTTCTGTGACCTTGAGTCTTGCCTGGATGAGAGAAGGCCTGGAGTTCTGCAAAAGGGAGGTCAGAGTCTTTGTGGCTAGGAGCATGAGGGACTGTATAAATAGGGGAAGACCCATGCAATTCCTCTCTTCTGCCTTTCTTGCTTTTGCCTTTCTGCCACAAATATTTATGGAGACAACACTTTATGATGTGGATCTAGGTCGCTCTGGGACCAAATGCCTTCCACAGGCACCGTGGTGCCAGGCCAGTTCCTTCTGTGACACGGGACCTCCTAGTGCAAAGAGGATAGCATGAGGTTGTGGTTGTGTGGTGTGAAATCAAGGCCTGGACACAGAGCTTGACAATGTAACAGGACAAGTTCCCCTTCTCATGGAGCTTACATTCTGGCAGAAAGAAGCAACATAAATAAGAAAACAATAAGGACAAAATAAGTTCAGATGGTGATACTTCCATGAAAAAATAAAACCAGGTGGTAAGATGGGCAGTGACTCTTTGGGGATTTGGGATGTCAGGGGTGACCCCACTGAGGAGGTGCTGGCTCAGCTGGGACCCAATAGCCAGCCTTGCAAAGATCTTGGGTGGGGGACATCTTGGGCTGAGGGAAGAACAGGGTGAGCTCAGTCCTTTAGGTCATGAGGGGGCTCTGGTAGCTGAAGTACAGTGAGGAAGGGAAGAGGGTTCGGAGGTCACTCAGAAAGGCAGGCAGGGCCATACCTTGTAGGGTATAGTGAGGACTTGGAATTTTATTTTAAGTGAAATGGGAAATCATTGGAGGGTTTTAGGCAAGGGAGATATATGATTTAATTTGTGTTTTAAAAATACCCACTTTCCCTTGTGCAACTAAAATATCACCAGCACCCATCTAGAACTGAAGCTGGGTTGGTTTCTGACAGAATTTTAGGTTTCACCATGCACTGGTGACACAGCCTTGAAAAGGCAGCAAGATTTAAGGTAGACTCTGCATCTCTGAAAACAATGCCTAAATCTTTTCCCTGTTGTTCCTTGAGATGGGGCACCAGGTAAACACTTCTCTGTTGCATCCCTTTCCTGCCTTGAGAGTTGTTGGTAGTTCTTGGGTAGGCACTGGCCTTGTGAGAAAGCCCCTGGACCTTCTTTCAAGCCTGCATCCGCCTGTGGTCCCTGGTTCTGTCTTCCTGCCCCAGTTGTACTGTTGTACAAGGTTAGGCTTCTAAGCCTCTGTTTCTTTGCTGTCTCTGGTTTGCCTGGAGACCTGTGTCCAGGACCACGAGCTCATTTACAACTTCTTGGGGCTCAAAGAGGCAGTTTGGTGCAGCTTGGTTGTGAAGGTGTGTGGTTTTCCTGTGCGACTCACTTGGCACTCAGCAGGGAGTTGGGCTGGGATGCAGGGCTTTTGTCTCCTGTTACAGCGCTTCTGTTGTGAAGTGTTCTTTCTAGATTTTCCTGGGGCATTCAAGTGAATCCCCTGTGGAGTATGTTTGCTGGCTTATTTATGATACTCCTACCTTACTCCAAATATGCTTTAAGATATCTAACAAACATACGTAAAGTACAGTTTAGAAAAAGTTGAGAAAGAGTGGAGATAAAATGGTATAAAAATGAGGCCAATTTAAAATTCAGACTGGAAATTCTTTATACTTGCTAATGGGTGGATGACAAATTTGCTTCTCTTATAAGCAACATAAAGGACAGTCCTGCCCCTGCCTGTCATGGGCAGTCTCCGTGGCTGACAGATTCATGAGGGTCTCAGCCTTGACATGCAGGGTAAGGTTCCTTTTCAAACACATTTCCCTCTTGGGGACAATGCAGACAGGGTAGGCAGGTATTCATGGGACAAGGCTTGCAAAAGTAGCAGGACTGAAAGAGAGAAAAGATCATGTGCTGTGGGGTGAGGTACGTGTCAGTTTTAATCCTGCTGCTCTGCTTATTAGCTGTGTGATGTCAAGCAAGTTTCTTAACCATTATGAGTGTCAGTTTCTTCATCATAAAATAGGGCTAATAATGCTTACCTTATGAGGCCTGAATGATCTATGTAGACTCATAGAATGTATGCCCCAAGAGCAGCCTTTAGCACTGTCATCACCAAGATGAGCATGTTGATTGACAATTGGCTAATAGTTATTGAAAGCCAACTATATGAGTATCTATGCTACCTTACTTACCCTACAACAACCCTGGAAGGAAGGCATTATTATTCATGTTTTAAGGTAAGGAACTATAGACTCAGAGAAGTTAACGAATTTGTCTAGCATAGCCAGCCTTTGTCTACCTTGCCTCTAAGGGGTTAAAAAAAAAGTGCCTCAAGGACAAACTTCAGTCCTGCTCAGGGAGTACTAATAATAATAGTAATTATAAAAATAATCCTTATTGGACATTTTTTGGTGTTAGGCATTGCTATATATTGTACATGAACTATCTTACTTAATCTTTAAAACAACTCTCTGGTATAGGTATTGTCTTTATGCTTGTTTTATCTTTAAAATACTGCAGCTTAGAAAAGTTACTTTAGCAAGTTGAGAATCCAGAATTCCTTAGACAAGTACGGGAGACTGTTCATTTGTTTGTTCGACAGCTAGTCATTGAGTAGCTGTCATGTCCCAATCTCTCTGCTAGGCCCCGAGGATTCCATGATGTACAAAACAGAAAGAGTCACTACTCTCATGCAGCCTGGGAATCTTATGGGGAAGACAGTCACATCCAGCAGAATAGGGCTTATATATTAATTAGTCTCTTGTCTCTAATTTTGGGTTTCTTTCTCCTATACTATAATGGGAGCTATAGATTACCTTCTAGCCTTCTGGTTTGGTCTTAGACAATTCATATTTTTGTAAAATTGATGAAATTTCATCAAAGCAAATGGCCTCATTTTATGGATTGGTGTTTTATTTGTTTTTTATTTGTTTGTTTTAGCTATAGACCTCTTCTTTCAAACAGAATCTTCCATAGGAGCCCTCTGTAGGCATGAGCAGTTGTCCATGTGACTATGTGTATCTATAGTTACATAAATACATATACACACATATACAGATTAATGTGTGTGTAGGGGAAGAAAAACTGCTTCTACCCTCTTCGGTTCAGTATTTGGAGGCCTTGAAGACAGATTAGTGAGAGAAAAGACAGATTTTTATTCATTTAAGTATGAATAAATATGAATTTAAGTATGGGGGTTCACAGAAAAATGTGACTCAAAGGGGTGGTTAAAATTTGGGGCTTATTTACCATCTTAATAGGGAAAAGTAAAAGGGAGAGGGGCACTTAGGGAAAACAAATGACTTCTTAATGGGGAAAGGGTGGGGATCAAAGAGCTCTTAAGGGAAAACAAGTGACTTTTTAGAAAGATAAATGGGCTTTTAGGAAAATAGTTGGGAGATACAGTTTTTTGACAATGTCTGTTTGGGTGGAAGAGTGACTCTTCCCTGGTTCCTTCTGGGGAGGGGATTTATGACAATTGAGTTCTTTTGAGGGTTTTTTTGGAAGTTCTGCTTTTAGTCAGAAAAAGCATTTCAGGAATTTAGATACTTTCAGCTCAAGATAATTTTTATGCCATTGTGGTGTATTCTGGATCCCTTCATGGCATAAATGCTTCCATGATCCATGCCCATATACCATCAGACACAGAGATAAGGATCGGTGAGAGGGCATCTAGAAATGGTATCATTTCTAGGTTTCTTTTCTTGGTCAGGGATTTAGGCCCACTTTGAGCAGAGGTCATCCATCTCCATAGTGTGGGATTCACATGCTTCCAGGTGTGGGAGAGCTGGAAAATCCATACTTAGCACATTTGTATCAGCTTCCGTTCATTCCATAAAGACTTCTGGATTACTTGTCAGATGCCAGGCATGGTGCTGCAGCTGGGAATATAAGAATGAAAAATATCCTCACTTTTAAGGAGCTCACAGCCTAGTGGGGAGATAGTAATGAAACTCATAATTAAATATTATGTGATAAATACTAGGATAGACAAGGGCCCCATGGTGTTATGGGAACTAGCAGAGAATTCTCAACTCTGCCCAGGATGGGGGAGAGCAATGAGAGAGACCTCACAGAGGAGATGGCTTTTGAACTGACTATAGAAGGATGGATGGAAGATCACCAGGGGGACAAGGACATTGCAGGCAGAGGGAATGTGTACAAAGGCATGGGAGCACACAACCCATGGCGTGTTTGGGAATTGCTGGTGATGCCATGATTAGAGCATAGGTATGTTCCCGAAGTTGGGTGTTAAGGGGATGCAGAGGATAAACCTAGAGGGCTGTCTGAGGCAGGCCAGGAAAGGACCTTAGAATACCCTAGCAAGAGAGTGGAGAGTAGGTTGGAGGGAGAGGGTGCTGTAGTCAAGAGGCCCACCAGCAGAAGTGGAAATTGAGTTGTGAGAATGGATTAAGATTAATCCTACGAACATGCTGCATTTTCATGTGGCACTTTCACTATCCACCTGGCTGGGCCAAGGGGAAGGCTGAAAGTTAAATGTTGGAAAAATGCTCTGGAATATCTTCTGCGGCATCTAGCTTTGATTATTGTTACAGCACATGCATAACCAGGAAGGAATTATACATATGTATTTCCCAGTGGCTACCTAAGCCAAAGGGAAAAGAACATTTGCATTTCTTAAAGAATTGATTGAGATTCTAAAGCTACACTGGAAAGTTAATAGTAAAATGCACAGCTTGAAAGACTGCTTTTTGGCATGAGAGTGCAGACCAGATTGACTCTAACTGTGACACAGTTTTTAATTAAGTGTTTATACAGAGACATTTATAGCCACTCAAGAGGCCTTTTTGGTCCTTTGGGGAGGAGACATGAAGGAGGAGATGTTTATGGTTCTAGCAGAAATTAATATATAAACAGACCTCAATGTGCGTTTAAGAAGAATCAAATAGGAGGAAGCGCTTTGTGAGGTGAAACTTGTCACACAAATTAAAACTGAATACAATGGGGAGAAAACTTGGGAAACACATCAGTTAAGTGTTTCACTCTGAAGTGTTTGCTACTGGAAACCAGCATTAATACTGATTAGAAAATTAGATAACACTTTCATGTTAATTAGTTCACATTGATTTGAGTTAATAAGCGTTGTTAAGTAAATACCAAATGTTTTCTTAAAACAATAGAAGTGGAAATTAACTGCCATGAAGTAGATGCCTCCCTATTTCTACTGAGTCATTAAGCTCCAGCTTGAATCCACAGTGACAGAACAGGCTAGTTAGCAGGGAATTTGGCTAAAACTACTAGACTCAGTTATATTCTTTTTTTTTTTTTTCAATAGCAGGAGTGAACTATAAGATAGTAGCTAAATTTCCTCCTCCTCACTTCATACCTCCAAGCAAACAGTTCCAGGCTCTGCTACTGCTCTGATCTCTAGCTATGTCTCTCTTAAGCTGGGCTGTGTACGTGAGAGGGGGAATTGTCCAATATTTGTTCTTTCTTCTGTATGTGGCATTTGTATCTAACTAGGAATCACAGTGTTGGCTCAGCTCTTTCCAACTAATATTTGGCTGCCTTTATGAAGACCCAAGGTTAAAAACAAAAACAAAAGGAAAGACATTATTAAGGAAAGCTGCTTGAACTGGCTAGACCAACTGATGTTTGTAGTTATCACACTGGTGCCCATCTCAGACACAACAAGAAAAATAGACTGTCTTCTAGAAAACGACACCAGAGTGAATTCCCATTTGTGTGACCACACAGTGCTGATATTCTGGGAAATCAGTAAATATCCACTCCCTTCAAAATTGTGCACTCTGGCTATGGTCCTTCGTACTCTTTTCTTTCCAGAAGCCACCTGCCTATCTCTGGAGGACTCTCAAGGGCTTGGAACATTCTTATTTGCCCTAAGTTGCCCTTTTTCTGCCCCAGTGCAGGGAATGGTTAAGACCTGAGAGCCACTGGGAAATAAACACAGTTTTTGTTTTGTTCTGTTTTGTTTTCAGTTTTTTACCTCTCAGAAACAAAATTTTTGAGAGTGTACCAATGTCCTTCCATGCCAGTTAAGGGACCAGAGCTCAGCAATGAGACAGTTCACTTCCTGCCTCAAGCATGCAACATTGAAGTGTACACAGAATGAGATAACCAGTGTAAAGAAGCCACAATTCCTCTCTTCTTTCCATTGTCATCTGGGTTAATATATGCCATTAGACAGCAGGCCCTACATTAAGCTCACGTGGAACAGCTCAGGGAGGTGCTCACTGGATCTTTAGAGAAAGTTCTGTTCTATTGGAATTGCACTAAGAAATTTCTCCTGCAGGTACACTGGCCTCCCTGCACTTCCTAGGCCTGAGGGCCTGGAATGTTCTTTCCTCTAAGAAGTTGGAACATGCCTTCAAGTGTTTGCTCTACTGAGATCTTCTTATCACTCAGTATAAAGCTGCATCCTCCCAGCGCTCCTGTGCTCCTTTAGCCTACTGGACTCTTCTCTTTCCCACAGTATTGTCACTCTCTAACATGTCATATAATTTCCTTATTATACTTGTCCCTCATTATCTGTCTCTTTCTCCTGACTCCTGCCATGAAAGCAGGCATTTCTCCTTCTCCTCTTCCTCCTCCTCCTCTTCCTTCTCCTTCTTCATTTCTTCATCTTCTGCTGCTGCTTCTTTTTTTGTCTACTGATATAGCTCAAGTACCAAGAATAGACAGGCAGGTATGTGAATATTTATCTTGAAAAATTATACGCTTGTGAAATTATCACTCAATCAAGATACAGAACTTTTACTTTGCCCCAGAAAGCTCCCTTATGTACCTTTCCAGTCAACCCAGAGGCAATCAATACTACATTGTCTTGATTATTGTAGCTTTACAAAAAGTTGAAATCAACTAGCGTGAGTCCCCTAACACTGTTCTTCTTTTTCAGTGTTGGATTGACCATTCTACATCATTTATATCTTCATAGACTCAAGCTGTTGTCTACAGAAAAGCCTGTGCAGATTTTGTTTGGGATTGCATTAAATCCATAGACCAGTTTGGGGATAATTGACATCTTACCAATATCAAGTCTTCTAATCCATGTACATGGTATATATTTCTATTGATTTAAGACTTCTTTAATATCTCTCAGCAGCATTTTGTAGTTTCAATGTGAGGTCTCACACAGCCTTTGTTAAATTTATTCCTATTTATTTTATGTTTTTGATGCTATTGTAAATAACCCTTGGTTAATTTCTAATTGTGGCTACTATATAAAAATTGTATTTTTGAAGGTTTGAAGGTCAATATAAAAATTCTACTTTATACCTTCCAACTTTACTTCAAACTTTTTATACCTTCAAACTTTACTTATTCTAGTAATTTTTGTTGTTTCTTTAGGATTTTCTATGTACACAATCATGTCATCTGTGAATGAAAACAGTTTTACTTCTTCCTTTCCAATATTTGCCTTTTGTTTTTCTTACCTTTTTGTTTTACTGTACTTACTGCAATGTGTTTTTCCTCAGGTTTGAGATATAATTAACATATAACATTGTATAAGTTTAAGATGTACAAATGTGATGATTTGATACATGTATATATTGTGAAATGATTATCACAAATGAGGTTAAATAACACGTCTATGACCTCATATAATTATAATTTTTTTGCATAGTGAGAACATTTAAGATATATTTTCTTAGTAACTTTCAAGTGTATAGTACAGTATTGTTAACTGTAGTCACTCTGCTGAATGTTAGATCCCAGAACATATTCATCTTACAACTGGAAGTTTGTATCCTTTGACCGATATCCCCCCCAATTCCCCCACACTTCAGCCTTGGCAACCAACATTCTACTCTCTGTTTCTATGAGTTTGGCTTTTTTTTTTTTTTTTTTTAAAGATTCTACAGATAAGTGAGGTCATACAGTATTTGTCTTTGTCTGACCTATTTCACTTAGCATAATGCCTTCAAGGTCCATCCATGTTGTCACAAATGGCAGGATTTCCTTCTCTTTTATGGCTGAATAGTATGCTATTATATATAATATGTATATATAAACATTTATTATATCACATTTTTATGTGTTTTACATATATGTATATCACATTTTCTTTATCCATGCACCTGTCGATGGACACTTAGGTTGTTTCTATGTCCTGGCCGTTGTAAATAATGCTGCAATGAACATGGTAGGAGGATGCAGATTTTTCTTGGAGATAGTGATATCATTTGCTTTGAATATGTACCCAGAAGTAGGATTGCTGGATCATATGGTGGCTCTATTTAAAATTTTTGAAGAACCTCTATACTATTTTACATAGTGGCTGCATAGGACCCTTTCAGGATCTCTGGGTACACAGATAGGAGTGTCTCTTGCTGGGACCATGGACCCTCCGGACTGCTGGCAAATCGGCAGACTGTGGCTATGAGGAAGGTGGAGCCATATAGAGGGCCCTCTCTGGATCTCCAGAAGTGCAGATAGGAGCATCTCCTGTGAGGCCCCTGTACCAGTGAGAATGTTAGTGGACCTGTAGCTGGGTTGAGCTAGTTAGAGGGCCTTTTCAGAATCTACAGTCTGAGTTTGGCAGGCTTACCTCCAAGGGCTCCTGGGTCATGGCCTAGAGGGCTAGGGCTGGTTCACGGGCCATGTCAGGGTCCACAACCAGGACTGAGGTCTCTATGTCTGTTACCCTACATGTGGGTCAACATGACTCCTCTCTAGTGCCTTGGTATATGGTGTTGATGACAGAACCAAAGCCAAATGGAACTGTAGCTGAGTGCTCAGGGGTGTAGTGCAGTGTCTGAATCTGTAGTCAGGACCTGGTTGGTGAGTCAGTTGCCTAGGTGCGAGGAGAGCCTGCTCTTCTCAGTCTTCGACGGCACTGGGGTTTTATAGTCTCCTACCTGGACCCCAAAGCTCCAACAAAGGCACTTTTGTCCATGGATAGATGCCAAATTATTATTGTTAAGGAGGGCATATTTGAGGGACATCTTTTTTTATTTTTTGCTTTAATCTACATTTTTTAAAAATTGGGGTATAAATGATATATAACATTGTATTAGTTGAGGTGTATAACATAATGATTTAGTATTTATATATATTGTGAATGATCATCACAGTAAGTCTAGTTAACATCCATCACCAGACATAGTTAACAATTTTTTTCTTATGATAAGAACTTTTAAGATTTGCTCTCTCAGCAAATTTCAAATATGCAAAATTATGCAATACAGTATTATTAACTATAGTAACTGTGCTGTACATTACATCCCTATGACTTATTTATTTTACAGCTGGAGTTTGTATCCTTTGACCCCCTTCACTTATTTTTGCTCCCCCCAACCCCCACACCAAGTCTGGTTCTGGCAACCACCAGTCTGTTCTCTGTATCTGAATTCAGTTTGTTTAAGTGAGATAATGCAGTATTTGTCTGTCTGACTTCTTTCACTTAGCATAATGCCCTCAAGGACCATCCATGTTGTCATAAAAGGAAACATTTCATTCCTTTTTATGGCTAGATAATATTCCATTGTGTGTAGATACACACACACATACATACCTATCTTCTTTATTCATTTATCAATGGACACCTGGGTTATTGTAAATAATGCTGCAGTCAGTGAACATGAAGATGCATATATCTTTCTGAGTTAGTGTTTTCATTTTCTTTGGATAAATATTCAGAAGTGCGATTGCTGGATCATATGGTAGTTCTATATTTAATTTTTGGAGGAACCCCCATCCTGTTTTTCATAGTGGCTATAGCAATTTACATTCCCACCAATAGTGCATGAGGGTTCCCTTTTCTCCACATCTTTGCCAACATTTGTTAACTCTTATCTTTTTGATAACGGCCATTCTAATGTGTGTGAAGTGATATCTCATGGTGGTTTTGCATTGCATTTCCCTGATGATTAGTGATGTTGAGCACCTTTTTATATACCTGTTGGCCATCTGTATGTCTTCAGAAAATGTACAGATACAATGCCCATTTTTTTAATCAGATTTTATTTTTGGCTGTTGGGTTGTATGAGTTCTTTATATATTTTGGATATGAACCCCTTTCAGATATATGATTTACAAATATTGTTTCTCATTTGACAGTTTGCCTTTTTGTTTTGTTGGTAGTTTCCTTTGCTGTGCAAAAACTTTTTAGTTTGATGTACTCTCAACTGTTTATTTTTGCTTTTGTTGCTTTTGATTTTGGTGTCAAGCAAAGAACATCTTATTTGACCATTTTTCTCTGTAATGTTGAACAATAGTGGGAAGAGTGGATATTCTTGCTTTGTTCTTGAGCTTGTGAACTCTTTCCATTTCCCCAACTGTATGTCCTCCTGAACTAGGATACAAATTGTATTTGGATTCTAAGTGACTAGGTGGCTTATGAAGGTTGAACTCTTTGCTGATGAACCTACAAATTCTTTTTTTCTTTTTTTCATCTACCACCCTGACAAGCGGTATTTTATTTTTTTAAATTTTTTTATTAACATGTAATGTATTATTTGTTTCAGGGGTACAGGTCTGTGATTCATCAGTCTTACACAATTCACAGTGCTTACCATAGTACATACCCTCCCCAGTGTCCATCACCCAGCCACCCCATCCCTTCCACCACCCTCCACTCCAGCAACTCTCAGTTTGTTTCCTGAGATTGATCTCTTATAGTTTGTCTCACGTTGGTTTCCTCTTGTTTCATTTTTCCCTCCCTTCCCCTATGATCCTCTGTCTTGTTTCTCAAAATCCTCATATCAGTGAGATCATATGATACTTATCTTTCTCTGAATGACTTATTTCACTTAGCATAATACCCTCTAGTTCCATCTACATTGTTGCAAATGGCAAGATTTCGGGGTTTTTTTTTGATGGCTGCATAATATTCCATTTATATATATACCACATCTTCTTTATCCATTCATCTGTTGATAGACATCTAGGCTCTTTCCATAGTTCAGCTATTGTGGACATTGCTGCTATAAACATTGGGGTGCACATACCCCTTTGGATCCCTACATTTGTATCTTTGGGGTAAATATCCAGTAGTGCAATTGCTGGGTCGTAGGGTAGCTCTATTTTCAACTTTTTGAGGAACCTCCATACTGTTTTCCAGAGTGGCTGCACCAGCTTGCATTCCCACCAACAGTGTAGGAGGGTTCCCCTTTCTCCGCATCCTCTCCAACATCTGTCATTTCCTGACTTGTTCATTTTAGCCATTCTGACTGGTGTGAGGTGGTATCTCATTGAGGTTTTGATTTGGATTTCCCTGATGCCGAGGGATGTTGAGCACTTTTTCATGTGTCTGTTGGCCATTTGGATGTCTTCTTTGCAGAAATGTCTGTTCACGTCTTCTGCCCATTTCTTGATTGGATCATTTGTTCTTTGGGTGTTGAGTTTGATAAGTTCTTTATAGATTTTGGATACTAGCCCTTTATCTGATATGTCATTTGCAAATATCTTCTCCCATTCTGTCAGTTGTCTTTTGGTTTTGTTGACTGTTTCCTTTGCTGTGCAAAAGCTTTTTGTCTTGATGAAGTCCCGATAGTTCATTTTTGCCCTTGTTTCCTTTGCCTTTGGTGATGTTTCTAGGAAGAAGTTGCTGCAGCTAAGGTCGAAGAGGTTGCTGCCTGTGTTCTCCTCAAGGACTTTGATGGACTCCTGTCTCACATTTAGGTCTTTCATTCATTTTGAGTCTATTTTTGTGTGTGGTGTAAGGAAGTGGTCCAGTTTCATTCTTCTGCATGTGGCTGTCCAATTTTCCCAACACCGTTTGTTGAAGAGACTGTCTTTTTTCCATTGGACATTCTTTCCTGCTTTGTCAAAGATTAGTTGACCATAGAGTTGAAGGTCCATTTCTGGGCTCTCTATTCTGTTCCATTGATCTATGTGTCTGTTTTTGTGCCAGTACCATACTCTTGATGATGACAATTTTGTAATAGAGCTTGAAGTCCAGAATTGTGATGCCACCAGGTTTGCTTTTCTTTTTCAACATTCCTCTGGCTATACAGGGTCTTTTCTGGTTCCATACAAATTTTAGGATTATTTGTCCCATTTCTTTGAAAAAAGTGGATGGTCTTTTGATAGGGATTGCATTAAATATGTAGATTGCTCTAGGTAGCATAGACATCTTCACAATATTTGTTCTTCCAATCCATGAGCATAGAACGTTTTTCTATTTCTTTGTGTCTTCCTCAATTTCTTTCATGAGTATTCTATAGTTTTCTGAGTATAGATCCTTTGCCTCTTTGGTTAGATTTATTCCTAGGTATGTTATGGTTTTGGGTGCAATTGTAAATGGGATCGACTCCTTATTTTCTCTTTCTTCTGTCTTGGTGGTGTATAGAAACGCTACTGATTTCTGTGCATTGATTTTATATCCTGCCACTTTACTGAATTCCTGTATGAGTTTTAGCAGTTTTGGGGTGGAGTCTTGGGTTTTCCACATAAAGCATCCTATCATCTGCAAAAAGTGAGAGTGTCACTTCTTCTTTGCCAATTCGGATGCCTTTTAGTTCTTTTTGTTGTCTGATTGCTGAGACTAGGACTTCTAGTACTATGTTGAACAACACTGGTGATAGTGTACATCCCTGCCATGTTCCTGACCTTAGGGGAAAAGCTCTCAGTTTTTTCCGCTTGAGTATGATATTCACTGTGGGTTTTTCATAGATGGCTTTTATGATATTGAGGTATGTTCCCTTTATCCCTACACTGTGAAGAGTTTTAACCAAGAGAGGATGCTATACTTTGTCAAATGCTTTTTCTGCATCTATTGAGAGGATCATATGGTTCTTGTTCTTTCTTTTATTAATGTATTGTATCACATTGATTGATTTGCAGATGTTGAACCAACCTTGCAGCCCAGGAATAAATCCTACTTGGTCGTGGTGAATAATGCTTTCAATGTACTATTGGATCCTATTGGCTAGTATTTTGGTGAGAATTTTTGCATCCATGTTCATCAGGGATATTGGTCTGTAGTTCTCCTTTTTGATGGGGTCTTTGTCTGGTTTTGGGGTCAAGGTAATGCTGGCCTCATAAAATGAGTTTGAAGTTTTCTTTCCATTTCTATTCTTTGAAACAGCTTCAGAAGAACAGATATTAATTCTTCTTTAAATGTTTGGTAGAATTCCCTTGGGAAGCCATCTGGCCCTGGGCTCTTATTTGTTGGGAGATTTTTGATTACAGCTTCAATTTCCTTAGTGGTTATGGGTCTGTTCACGTTTTCTCTTTCTTCCTGGTTCAGTTTTGGTAGTTTATGCTTCTCTAGGAATGCATCCATTTCTTCCAGATTATCTAATTTGCTGGCATATAGTTGCTCATAATATGTTCTTATAATTGTTTGTATTTCTTTGGTGTTGGTTGTGATCTCTCCTCTTTCATTTATGATTTTACTTATTTGGGTCCTTTCTCTCTTCTTTTTGATAAGTCTGGCCAGGGGTTTATCAATCTTGTTAATTCTTTCAAAGAACCAACTCTTAGTTTCATTGATCTGTTCTACTGTTCTTTTGGTTTCTGTTTCATTGATTTCTGCTCTGATCTTTATTATTTCTCTTCTCCTTCTGGGTTTAGGCTTTATTTGCTGTTCTTTCTCCAGCTCCTTTAGGTGTAGGGTTAGGTTGTGTATTTGAGACCTTTCTTTTTTCTTGAGTAAGGCTTGTTTTGCTATATACTTTCCTCTTAGGACTGCCTTTGCTGCATCCCAAAGATTTTGAACAGTTGTGTTTTCATTTTCATTGTTTCCATGAATTTTTTAAATTCATCTTTAATTTTCTGGTTGACCCATTTATTCTTTAGTAGGATGCTCTTTAGACTCCATGTGTTTGAGTTCTTTCTGACTTTCCTCTTGTGATTGAGTTCTAGTTTCAAAGCACTATGGTCTGAAAATATGCAGGGAACGATCCCAATCTTTTGGTACCAGCTGAGACCTGATTTGTTACCCAGGATGTGATCTATTCTGGAGATCATGGGCACTAGAGAAGAATGTGTATTCTGTTGCTTTGGGATGGAATGTTCTGAATAGATCTGTGAAGTCCATCTCGTCCAGTGTGTCATTTAAAGCCTTTATTTCCTTTTTGATCTTTTACTTAGATGATCTGTCCATTTCAGTGAGGGGAGTGTTAAAGTCCCCTACTATTATTGTATTGTTGTCAATGTGTTTCTTTGCTTTTGTTATTAATTGCCTTATGTAATTGGCTGCTCCCACGTTAGGGGCATAGATATTTACAATTGTTAGATCTTCTTGTTGGATAGACCCTTTAAGTATGATGTAGTGTCCTTCCTCATCTCTTATTATAGTCTTGGGTTTAAAATCTAATTTGTCTGATATAAGGATTGCCATCCCAGATTTCTTTTGATGTCCATTAGCATGGTAAATGGTTTTCCACCCCCTCCCTTTCAATCTGGAGGTGTCTTTGGGTCTAAAATGAGTCTCTTGCAGACAGCATATCAATGGGTCTTGTTTTTTATCCAGTCTGATAGCCTGTGTCTTTGATTGGGGCATTTAGCCCATTTACATTCAGGGTAACTATTGAAAGATATGAATTTAGTGCCACTGTATTGCCTGTAAGGTGATTGTTACTGTATATTGTCTCTGTTCCTTTCTGGTCTATGTTACTTTTAGGCTCTCTCTTTGCTTAGAGGACCCCTTTCAATATTTCTTGTAGGGCTGGTTTGGTGTTCACAAATTCTTTTAGTTTTTGTTTGTCCTGGAAGCTTTTTATCTCTCCTTCTATTTTCAGTAACAGCCTAGCTGGATATAGTATTCTTGGCTGCATATTTTTCTCATTTAGTGCTCTGAGTATATCATGCCAGTCCTTTCTGGCCTGCCAGGTCTCTGTGGATAGGTCTGATGCCAATCTAATGTTTCTACCATTGTAGGTTACAGACTTCTTGTCCCAAGCTGCTTTCAGGATTTTCTCTTTGTCTCTGAGACTCGTGAGTTTTATTATTAGATGTCAGGGTGTTGACCTATTTTTATTGATTTTGAGGGGGGTTCTCTGTGCCTCCTGGATTTTTGATGCCTGTTTCCTTCCCCAAATTAGGGAAGTTCTCTGCTATAATTTGCTCCAATATACCTTCTGCCCCCCTCTCTCTTTCTTCTTCTGCAAGCCCAATTATTCTAATGTTTCGCTTTATGGTATCACTTATCTCTCGAATTCTGCCCTCATGATCCAATAGTTGTTTATCTCTCATTTTCTCAGCTTCTTTATTTTCCATCATTTGGTTCTCTATATCACTAATTCTCTCTTCTGCCTCATTTATCCTAGCAGTTAGAGCCTCCATTTTTGATTGCACCTCATTAATAGCCATTTTGATTTCGACTTGGTTAGATTTTAGTTCTTTTATATCTCCAGAAAGGGATTCTCTAGTGTCTTCTATGCTTTTTTCAAGCCCAGCTAGTATCTTTATAATCGTCATTCTGAACTGTAGTTCCGACATCTTACTAATGTCTGTATTGATTAGGTCCCTGGCAGTCGGTACTGCCTCTTTTCTTTTTTGAGGTGAGTTTTTCCGTGTTTCATTTTGTCCAGAGGAGAATAAATGAATGAGAGAATAAAATGCTAACAGGGTAACAACGACCCCAGAAAAATATACACTAAACAAATCAGAAGAGACCCAAACCCTGGGGGGAAAAGAAAGGGAAAAAACAAAACAAAACAATATCATCAGGCTGGTGAATAGAACAGAGCCACATACTAGATTTTGGGTGTATTTTGGTCTGTTAGAAGGAATTGCCTCCCAAAATTTTAAAGAATGAAAAACTTATACACACACACACACACACACACACACACACAGAGAAATAAGGATAAATACATTGAAGGGATGGAATATGATTGTAAAGATGAAAATTTAAAAAGATCTTAAAAAAGGAATTGATAAGTTGGTTGAGAAAATAATGAAAAAAATTTAAAAAAAGAGAGATGTGATCAGGTGGGAGACTAGGACAACGTCATACACTAGATTTAGGGTATATTTTGGTCTGTTAGAAGAAACAGTATCCCAAATTTTAAAGAAAGTAAATATATATATATATATATATATATATATATATATATATATATATACACACACACACATATATATACAAAAAAAATAAGGTTAAATACAATGAAGGGATAAAAATATGAAAGTAAAAATGAAAATTAAAAAAGATTTTAAAAAAGGAATTGATAAGATGTTGGTTGAAAAAGGGAAGAAGAAAAATTCAACTAAAAAAATAGAAAAAGAAAAAAATAAAGAAAATTTAAAAAATTAACTTTTTAAAAACTAAAGAATCATGGGGGAAAAGCCATGAATTCGGTGTGCTGTATTCCCCTAGCTCTGGTGTTTTGCCATTCTCATTGATCAGTAAACTTGGTCTTGGCTGGCGGTTCTTGCTGATCTTCTGAGTGAGGGGCCTGTTGCCGTGATTGTCAAATGTCTTTGCCAGAGGCGGAATTGCCCCACCCTTGCTGGGGGCCAGGCTAAGTAATGTGCTCGGGTTTGCTCCTAGGAGCTTTTGTTCCTTGCAAGCTTTCCATACAGCTTTGGAGGATGAGAGTGAAAATGGCGGCCTCCCAAACTCCCCCCCGCCGGAGGAACCAAGAACTCGGGGCCCCACTCCTCAGTGAGCCCCCAGAGAAAAGCAGTCAGTCACTCCCATCTCCCCAGTCTCCAGCCGCACTCCATGCTCACCCGGCCTGTGACCGCGCGTTTCTATCTCTGGCACCCGACCTCGTGTGGAGTCTCCAAACCCAGCAGATCCCTGCGTTGTGCTCCCGCGCCACTCCTCCCGAGGGAGGAAGGGGAGTCTCCCTGGATCTGCCGCTTGTTGGGTCCCTGCTGGAGGAGCAGTGGCCCGACTGTGCCTCGGATCACACTTTATGGCAACCCCGAGCTGAGAGCCCGCGCCTCGGCTCCATCTCTGCAGCCAGCTTCACCACTCTGATACCCGGGAGCTCTGCCGCACTCAGGCATCCCCGGTCTTTCTGTGACCCCAAGGGTCCTGAGACCACACTGTCCCGCGAGGGTTCCAACCCCACTTAGCCACTGGAGTGACGTCCCTCAGCGGAGCCGACTTCTAAAAGTTCCGATTTTGTGCTCTGCTGCTCTATCACTTGCCGGTAGTGGCTGACGGAGGCCCCTCCCCACTGTGGTCTGTCTTCCTGTATATCACCTGGGATTCACTTCTCCACATGTCCTACCTTCCAGAAAGTGGTTACTTTTCTGTTCATAGAATTGCTGATATTCTTTTCTTTGATCTCCTGTTGAGTTTTAGGTATTCTGAATGGTTTGATAACCATCCAGCTGAATTCCTGGGACCAGAGGAAATTTAGGTCTCCTACTCCTCTGCCATCTTGCTCCTCCCTACAAATTCTTTCTTTCCTCTAGTATTCACTAACAGGGTAGTGATGATCTGGAGAATGTTCTAGGTGAATTATTCAGGCATTTTTGCATGAAAATACCTTTTTTTCTCAAATAATGTCATTTTGCTTTTGTCTCAATACCTTGAAGAATCGGGAACATATTTTCTTAAAGATTTCAAATGAAGGGCATTTTTTTTTTCTAGCTTAAACTCTTTCTTTACTTTTTCTGGAGAAGGGCCTGGTCTTCTCTTATGGAAATTTTATATTATGTCATTTTCTTTTTTCAGATTTAATGAATAGAACTGAGAGGAAGAGTTTAGGAAAGTCAAATTAGCCACATTTCTTCCCAACAAGAACAATTGTATGATTTGCATCCTGTCTTTCATTATAATATTCATTGACCATGTAGCAATTCTAATATGATAAAGAACTAAACTAAACTCTATCATTTTTAAGTATAGAAGTAGGTAACCTCATTTGTGGCAGACAAAATTTACTTATGCAAAAATTTAATTATTACATTTGTAATAAATGGTAATGTACCCATAAACTGATGTATTGTTAAATGCAAATTAAAAATAAAGTATAAAAAAGTGGAAAATATTTAATTATATTTTATAGGCTCATAGAAATGTAAAGTTTTTTAGGGAAATGAGATAATCTAGTCAAAATCCTCATTTTATAGATAAGTAGATGATAATCCAGATAATTTAAGAGGCAGAACTAATATGTTCCAGGGCTTTTTTATGCTATTGTGTTTCCCCTAAAGGGAGATAAACTTTTGATTGTTTGAATATTGTTGTTTATGAAATTGTGTGTCATTATATAAGTAGTACATAACTACATTCTTATAAGAGATTAAGACAAATAGGGATGTAGAATAAAATATGGTAATCCTCCTTTAAAGCCTGCTGTCACCTGTACATACATACACACACACACATTCCCCTATTCACACTTAATAACATAATTTTATAGTCATTTCACTGCTCTTTACTATAGTGGTGGTTTTGTTTTGCAAGGAAGTGTCTGTCACTTGCTCTTTTCCAGCTGATGTATTTTAGAGATCTTTTATTCCTGTACAATCAGTCCACTTTATTCTTTTTAATAACTGTGTGGTATTCCATAGTATAGATTACTGTAATTTATTTAACCATCCTCCTATTGATGCTTAGTTTTAGGGCTACTCCTTTAAGTTCTTTCTATTATAGACAGTGTTGAAATAAATAGCCTTTTACATGCAACAGGGTTTGGGACATGTTATCCCAAAATATGATGCCGTGGCATTTTGAATATTTCAAGTTGAAAGAATCTGAGAAATGGCAGGTACAGGAAGAACTTTCTGATCAACCCCTTCTACCTTGAAGCAAGTTATAAGACCCTCATATGAGAGGTGCTTTCCTTATACCTGGAGGAAAGGAGCATCCTTATCTCTGAAGATGGAGGGATGCCAAGAGGAATCCAAACAAACTAGGCTTACTGAATTTCTCCTACTTTACTACCTTAGCTCATACCCTTTTGTCCTATCATATTTTCTCACAACTTTCTACTCTTCATCAAACCTAGTATAAAAAGGCTCAGATTTAACCACATCTTCAGGTCTTTATTTCCTATGAAGGCTTCTGTTTCATACAAAATTTATATTAAATACATTTGTGCTTTCCTATTGTTAATCTCTCTTTTGTCAGTCCAGTATACAGGGCGCCAAGCAGAGAACCTAAGATGGGTAGGGGAAAAGGTATTTTCTCCCCTACACCTCAAATTCTTAAACCATTTTTCTGTTTTACTCCCCTCTTCCTGATATGAAATGTCACATCTAATATTAATCAAATTCCAGAGTGTGCTCATGCGCACATGTACGTGTGTGTGGCAAGGGAAGGGAAGGAGTGAGAGAGACTGCTATTTCTGGATTCTTTATTATCTTCCATTTATTAATCTATTTCTTAACCATACTACTTTAATACTAAAACAACCTTTTGGTATATTTTGAAATCTTGTAGGAAAAACTATTGTTATTCTGTTTCAAAAACATGTTGTTTTTATATTTTTCTCTTTCATGGGAATTTTTGAACCAGTTTGTCAAGTTCCCTTAAAAATATTCTGTTGGGATTTGTATGGGATCACATTTAATTTATAGATTGATTTTTGGGGAAAATTGACAACTTTAAAATAATGGTTTCTCTCCTTATTTATTCCAATCTTCTGTTATGTTGTTCAGTTAATTTTTATAGATCCTATGTTAGATATACTGGTAGGTTTGTTTGTTTATTGGTTGCTAGTTTGAATAGAATCCTTTTTTAATGACCTTTTAAAATTGATCATTGCTAATATGTAGGATTTTGGGGGTTTGTTTATATCCTGCAACTTTGCTGGTTTCTTATTAATTCTAACAGTTTTCAGTTGATTCTGTTGCATTATACAACATTATTTTGTACAAATAATGACAATTTTCTCTCATTCTTTTTGCCGTCTTAATGCATTGGTTAAGTGTTCTAGTATAATATTGCCTGGTTGCCTGCCTTTTCTTCTGATTTTAGTAAAAATTAGTTTAATGTCAACTCAAAGTATAATACTTGCTCTGTGTTTCTAGGAGATATATTTTACCTTAAGAAAGTCCTCCCTCTCATTGCTAGTATATTCTTTTTAATTCATTAAAGGTTTTTACTTTTATCAAAAAAACTTAGAATAATTTGAAATGATTAAGTTTTTCCATATACTCTGTTAATCTTATGAATTTTATGAATAGACTTCCTAATAAAGAATTCTTACAATCCTGGGATAAAGTCTGCCTGAATATGATGCATATTCAATAACTATCTTGCTGATTCTGTTTTCCAGTAATTTTATACAGGAATGTTTATAGTCATGTTCATTAATGAGAATGACCTATAAGTGTGTGTTTGTGTGTGTGTGTGTGCATGTGTATTTGCTATTTTTATTCAATTATGGTATTAGGGTTAGGATAGACTAGCAGAATGAATTGAGAAGTTTCTTATTTATGCTCTGGAATAGTGTAAATAATGTAACATTAATGTGTTTTTTCAGCATTTTTCAGCATTCAAACCTTATTGCTTTAGTGCCTTTTTATTAGGGCTAGATCTGTGACTGCTTCTTCACAAATATTATTATTTTACCTAGAAGTAGTTTCTACTAAATCATGCCAATTCTTTAGATTTAAATAAGTCACAATAGTGTTATATTTCTTAATAACCCTGTCTTTACCTTGGCATTCCACCCCATCATTATGAATAGTTTGTGATTTTTGTTTTTTCACCCTACCTAGATTGTATATTCTTAGAGCAGTTTTTAAATACTTTAAAAAATTAGTTGGGTCTAAAGACTCAGAACACACACACCCATATAAAAACTATAAATATAAATATAAATATAAACATATATATAGTGTTTTAATTGTTCTCTTTGCTCCCTTTTATAACCAGTTCTTTTTTTTTCTTTTTTCTTATAACCAGTTCTTAATGAGATGAAAAGATGATTTTCTACACCCTCCCTCCCTTGCTTCCTTCCTATTATTATTATTATTACTGTGTTGGAAAAAACCCAGTTTATAGGGGATTTGATAAAAGATACAGATGAACATCAGATACATAGAGGTACATAGGCCAAGTCTGGGAAGGTTCCAAGCACAGAAGCTTCTGCCGCCATGGAGTTTGAGTGTGTTTCCTTCTTGGTATGTGGATGTGTTCACCAACCAAGAAGCTCTCCAACCCCCATACTATTGGGATTTTATGGGAGCTTCTTTACGTAAGCATGATCAATTATTGACTCCATTTCTAGCCCCTTTCCCCTCTCTGGAGGATGGTGGATTGGGCTGAAAATTCCAAGCTTCTAATAATGGCTTGGTCTTTCTGGTGACCAGCTACCCCCCCCCCCCCCCCCCGCCAGGAGCCCACCCAGTGTCACCTCATTAGAACAAAAGGAGCCTAGTGCTCTTATCACTTAGGAATTTACAAGGGTTTCAGGGACCCTGTGTCAGGGACCGGGGTCAAAGACCAAATATAAAAACAAAAGATGCTCTTAGTGCTCTTATCACTTCTGAATTTATAAGGCTTAAGAGCTCTGTGCCAGGAATAGGGACAAAGACCAAATATATATATTTCTTATTATAAATCACAACATCATAGGTGTATAATATGATAGTTTTATTTAGTTCAACTTATCGTTGTCTTGGGTGCTATATTTTCAGGCTTTGTTTTCATTTTGCTACTTGTTATATTTGATTATCTTCCACTTAAGAATTCATAATGCAATCATATTAGCTCAAATAAAATACATGTTCTCATTATTATTTATATAAGATGGGGAGTTGGGATGTGCCATCACATTTATTATAAACATTTCCCCAATTAATATTTAATGACTGTTTTATTGAAGTTACTGTGTGACAGACACCCTATTTTATAGCAATTCTCACATAAAGATTTCCTTGTATTCCTCAAATTAAGGTAAATTTATATTTTTACGAGAATAAAAAGAATAATCACTATGAAATAGAAATTCAGATAGGATTTAACCCTGAATTTCTTGTTTGCCTTCCCAAATCACTATTTTTAGTCACATTCTCTCCTACTAGAGAATCTGCAGTCAGGGTAGAACTCAGTTTTGAAGGGGCAAAAGCTGATATAATTTTGTTATTTTTCATTAAGAAAAAGAATACGAAAACTAGAAATTCAAAATTAGATACAGAATTATTTATACCAAGAAATCACAGCAAAGTACAGTTTTTAAAAGAGCTGATAAAAACAAATGTCACAAAATTAAATGCCTAACACATTGCTATGGAATTTTTCGCTTACATTTTTGTCTGTAAATTCTTTACCATTTCTTCCAATGACAACCATTTTGTCATGTTTTCTATAGCAAGAATGGAAAGATAATTCAGTCTTTTTATCATGGTTGGTTATAATGGGTTATTATTACTAAGTTTAGAAAAGTTTCTTTTAGCTTCACAACTTGTTATCGTCAAATCATGTAAATTTTTAGAACTGTTGACAAATATAGGAAGCCTCTATTTTCTTTCTGTGAGCTGTCCCAGATGTGCTTGCTCTGTGCAGTACAACTTTATGCTCTGCACTAGAAACCCAGGGACTTTGTGTATTTTAAGGAAGTTGGATATGCATGAACTAGGGGAGCTGTTCGAGCACGGGCATTGATGTTGATGCTGTGTTTGAATCCAGCACTACCATTTACTGGGTATTCTCAACTTTGGGTTATCTGTTCAGATAAAGTTTTGACTACTGAAGGGCTTTCAAGCCAGTTTCTTTTTTATTTAAATACACTTTTTATTTTAGAAGAGTTTGATTTACAGTTTTAAGCCTCTTTTCACACGCATTATCTCATTTAATCCTCTTAAAATTGTGAGATGAGCATTTTGAGGTTTAAAGGGATTTGAGGATCTTACCTAAAGTGACAGCACGTGTCAGTTATGGACTCCATGCTGAAGAGACAACATCTGTGTTAACAGCTTTTATACAATGAACATTACTAAGGGGCAGTAGCAGTAGTTATAAGATCATTGGGATGCCTGGGTGGCTCAGTCAGTTAAGCGTCTGCCTTCAGCTCAGGTCATGATCCCAGGGTCCTGGGATCGAGTCCCGCATCGGGCTCCCTGCTCAGCAGGAAGCCTGTTTCTCCCTCTCCCACTCCGCCTGCTTGTGTTCCCTCTCTTGCTGTCTCTCTCTCTCTGTGTGTGTGTCAAATTAAAAAAAAAAAAGATCATTATGTGACTAATAAAAGCGAGTATCTTTTTTAAAAAAAATCCTCTTTTTGTCAATCCATTATAGTTGGGTCAACTTCTCTTCATGAGTTTTGCGAGTTTCCTTGACAATTCATTTCTGTCTAGACTTTAAAGTGCTTAATATAGTCCTCAGAGGACAGTGAACCCCAGTTCCCTTAGAATGACTGTCTTTGGGCACAGGAGAGCACTGAGGAGCTGATCTGACCTCTTACAGATTGGTGCCATTAAGTGACCACCCAGGATAAGAAGGTACCTTTGCAGCTGACCACAGTGCATCTATGTTTTAATGCAGTAACTTTCTCTTGATAGACCTACCATAACTAACTGGTGAAGGAAAATCAGTTTGAAAGGAGGAAAATATATTATTAGAACAAATCACCATGTACAGGGAGTGGTGAATGTCTGTTCTCTCTCTGTCACCTAAAATGACATTAAATACTAATGCAGTGAAGAGTGAGAGGGAAGAAAAGGATAGAAAAGTTAGTGGAGCCATTTGTTCCAGCTTTTAAAAATGTTTCATCTTTTTTTTTTCTTAAAAACTAATCACTGTGCTAAGATGTCTTTGCCATCAGCAGTGTGACAGTAGAATGAGCAAAGGCTTTGGAATAAGACAGAACTTGATTCAAATTCTCCTATATGATACTGGGGGAGGTATTACAACTGTTAGAAACCTTAGCGTTCTCATTAGTAGAGGAGAGATCATTTAAGCTTGCTGGATTGGTGGGTGTTATGGTGAATGTGTGCAAAATGCCTAGGATACTATCTGGTATATTGCACTCATGTAACAATATTAACTATGTTATTCACACTAAGTTGGAGGGCTTTTCCTTTTCTAAAAAAAATAAATGAAAGGGATTTATCAGTTTCTTACTGTGGTTGCAGTGGACAAGCAGAACAAAGCCATCATTGGTTTTTCTGGTGGAATAAGTGGCATATGGGGCTGGAAGACAAGATATAATAAAAATTGTATTGAGCCTGTATTTACCTGTAAAATAGTGTGATGTTTAATTTTATTCATCATCTTGGCTAGGCCACAAGACTCAGATATTTGGTCAAACACCAGTTGGGCTGTCTCTATGAAAGGATTTTTTAGATGAGATGAACGTTCAAACCAGTAGACTTTGAGTAAAGCAGATTACCTCTATAAAGTGGGTGGGCCTCCTCCAGTCAGTTTGAAGGCCTTAAGAGAAAAAGACTGAGTTCTTCCCAGAGGAGGAGGGATTTCTGCCTCCAGACTGTCTTTGGACTCAGGCTGCAATATCAGCTCTTCTCTGGGTCTCTAGTCTCCCAGCATGCCCTGCAGCCTTTGGACTTGCCTGCCTCTCCAGTCATGTGAGCCACTTCTTGAAATCAGTCAACCTCTCTCTCTCTCTGTCATTCCCATTGGTTCTGTTTCTCTGTAGAATGCTGACTTATACACATAGACTAAATATTGGTTTGTGGTGACACTGCAATTTTGTGTAGGGGCAACAAATTTGATTGGAGCCTGGCCCCTCTGGCTTATTTCTCTTCTTTTTACCCTTGTTTTGATTTTCAGGTTTTTAGAGGACAGATATCTATACATCTTTGTTCAGTATTTGTACTTGGTTATGCATCTATGTTGTGGAAGATCAGTTAAAGTCAGAAAATAGCAGATATTGGGTAATTTGTAACCATGTACAAAGTATGTTCATACACATTATTTAATACTTATACCAATGCTGTGTGATAATTAAAATTATCCCTGTTCTAGATATGAAAGGATAACAATAGAAACAATATTGAGTATTTATTGATCTCTTATGGGCTAAGCATGTCACAGAAATAATCTCATGTAAGACTCACAGTGACCTACAGCATGAGTGCTCTTACTACTCCTAGTTTACAGATGAACACACTGGTTAGAATTTGAGCTCTGATCTACTGATTCCAAAGGAGCCTGTGCTTTTTTCTCATATGGAAAGGTGCCTTTTTAGATCCCCATCTCCTCAGGTGGACAGGACACATCTCAGAGCCCTTTCATGGCATGGGTCTCTGAGCTAGTGTCGTATTTCTGGAACTCAGCTAAAAATCTGGGATTCAATTAGGACAGAGATCAAATGACTCTAGGCTGCTTATGCAGAGCCTTGCGACTCCTGAGTTAAAGATTCTCATTTATGGCTATTAATATTGAAAGGGATGAGGTATATCTTTGTATCAGTCATCAATTTTCCCCTGCCTTTATGGTGGAACTGCAGGAGAGTTCTGGGGACAATTTAAGGCAACTGAGGAAGTAAGAAGAAGCAGAGAATTAGAGGACTTAGGGGCTGTAGGGCTTTTCGCTTCTCATCCTTCTCCCTCTGATAGGTGAGGACACTGAGGCAGAGGAGCTAAGTCACCTGCTCAAGGTACATAGATTGGACCAGCTAAAATTCAGTGTGCACATGTAATCACTTGCAATCTTGTTAAAGTGCAAATTCTGTTCTGTAAGAGGGATGGGGCCTGGGAGTCTGCATTTTCTAAGAAGCTCCCAGGTGAAGAGCATTATGATAGAGAGGATTCTAGAAGTGGAAAGAGGGAATGAGGTCTTAATAGGTCCTGTAATAGGTGATAATGGGATAGGCTGGTCTCTACAGTATTTGTTAATACTCAGATGCTCTTTCAAAAACACTAATTTATAGATGATCACATGATTTCAAATGCTACGAAGGGGGTTAAGAATTTTAACAGGCTGGAGCAATAGATTGATTTAATATGCTTAAAGTTAAATAGAATGAATATGATTTAAAAAAAACCCAAACTTTTACCAATACAGAATATGTGAAATACAATTTAATGATGTGAAACAGACCTAGAGGCTTAAGTTGTCTATAAGTTTATTGAGTCAGTAGCATAGTGTGGTTGCATTAATAGAAGTATAGTGTGTGGGGAATGGGAGGTGATGGTTTTCTTCCACATTGCACAAGTCATAAGATGCCTGGAAGATGTACTCAGTGTAGGGTGTGCCACATTAAGAAGGACATTAGAGACTTAAATTGTGTCTGGCTGAGCATGTCTGGGGACATTTGGGGCTGATGCATTCAAAGAATAATTGAGGAAATTGGGTATTTAACCTGGATATTAAAATGTCATAGAATAATGTTAAGGTCTCACCCAAATATTTGAAGGGACATCATATGTTAAATAATATTAGGTTTGTTCTGTGTGAACTAGAATCAGTAAAAGTGGAAACTAGAGACTGATCCCAACATAATCTAAGGCACTTGTGGGGAGACTAAGAAAAAGAACTGGGCGTGGAGTTGAATTCCAGCTGTGTGACATTGGGTACACCAAGGGCCACTCTTTCTCAGTCTCCCCATTTTTAAAATGGGGGAAAAAATCTTCCTCCCTGGTCATTGTAAGGAGTCAGTGAGGTAATTTGTGGAAAACATGGCCAAATGTGGAAAAGAGTGCTGACTCAATCACTTTTTAAAACATCGTAGAACTAGAGCAGTCTAGCCACCAAATGACTGCCTTAGGAAGCAGTGAGTTCCCTGTCACTGGAGGTGTGCAAGCCAAGGACAATTAACCTTGTGGGAATTTGGGATGAGAACCTTGCACACAGGCTTACTGCCAGGCAGGAGACTGATGTACAATGGACAGGATTTATGGGGTCCCTTCTAGCTTTAAGAGTCTGCACAGGCTGGCATCACCATTCTCTTTCACTGGCTATGAAAAATGCAGGTGGAAAATTGCTTCATCCAATCGTAATACTACTCACCTCTCAGCCTAAGATAGGGGAGGCAAAAATGGACTTTATTTTGAGCATTTCTTTCCCTACTCCCGAACTTAATGTCTTGAATTCTAAAATGGAACTATTTCCATTTTATGAGAATATCAAGGGCATATGTACCATACAGAATAGTTTCCTATATGGCATGATTTGAGGAGAGTAAAGGAAGACTCAATTGCACCAAATTACTTTTTCCATTGGTCCTGTCATACATCTTAAAATTACTCTATTATTGTCATTTCTTTGTATAGAGCTATCAAAATGTGAATGTTATTTAGAGTGACTAATGCCTCAAGCCATTATCAGTCATTAACGTCTTGGCCAGACTTAGTTTGGTCATTAGTGTGTTATTTGGTGCTCATGAAAATGCACTGCTCAGATTTCCTGCTGTAGGGAGCATTGTTAACTGGCATCCCCAGCTGCTAGCTCACTGGAGCCTCTACCATGTTTGTACCAGGTCATGTTTCCTGTGGGCCACTTGCAATGAATGACTGACAATAGCAAGGGTAGAAATGCAGGTCCATTCCTGAGAGATGTGGGTCTCTGGTGACTTTGACTGGAGGTCTCCCCGTTAGCCCAACTGAACCCTTCTAAGAACTGTGCTACAGTCCCAGACCCTTCCTACCCAGGTCCCTCCCGTTCCCTTTCCTTCACAGGTGTCAGACCTGCAGTGTGGTCTGAGGGCCTTCCCTGCCTTCTCCTGCTCCCTCCCCTTTATCCTTCACAGGCATTTCCCTCAACAAATCTCTTGCACACCTAACCCTTGAAGGATTCAAACTAACACAAGTGGTGCCAGGAGTGGTCTGAGAAAGCAGGTGGTAAGATGGGTTTGTGAAACAGGCTTCCTCACAGCTCAGAAGGCAAAGAGGGTACCATCCTGAGGATATGTAGTGCATGGTAATCCCCAGCACAGGGTGGAGGCCCAGATGCTCAGCTTTTAACCAGTGGTGACCTGAGAAAATACCCTAGGAAGGAGAACTGAAAATTATGGCAGGGAGAGGGAGAGGTCTGCACAAGCTGGTTACTACTTTGTTGTACCGATGCCCTGCAGAGAATGAGATGGGAGCCTTTCTGTGAGAAACGGAGGGCCTTTGACAAGCAGTTAAATGCTAACTGTGAGAGCCAGAGGCTGTCTTTGATAGCTCACAAAGAGACCCAACCCAGCAGTGTCTTTAGACAGAATTGCGGAGCTAGAGACAGTCAGATGTTCAGCTGAGGCAGGTCTTCCATGCTAAGATCAGGGCCTTGGTTGAGAAAACCTGGGACCCTGGAACACAGCAGGGATCTGGTTGGATGTTTCTGCAGCCTTTCCAAACCCTCAGTTTCCTCTGTACATGGTAGCACTTCCCCGGCCCTGGGAGATGCTGTGGAGACCTCACCTCCACAAGACAACTGGAGTTGTTCCCACTTCCTCACCTGGCTGTCAGGTGGATAACAGGTTAAATCCCAGCATAACCTGACTGAGGACATGCTGAGCCTGATGAAGGAGGAAAGAGATTGGGCACAAAAGGAGCTTCAAGAATTAGCTAGAATGTACCTGCCATCAAGGAAATACCCTTGGAACTAGATTTTGAGGGTGCTTGATTAAGGGGGCTGGAATGTCTGGCTAGATGAACAGGAATTCATTTTCTTGGGCACACTTTCTTGGGACATGAGATTTAACACCTGGCAAGGACCCAGGTACTATAGACTGAATGTTTGTGTCTCCCCACTCCTCACCCCCGTATCCCCACCCCCCCTGCCAAATTCCTATGTTGAAACTCCAATCCCCAATGTGATGATATTTGGAGAAGAAGGCTTTGGGAGGTAGTTAAGGTTTGATGAAGTCATGAAGGTGTGGTCCTTATAATGGGATTAATGCCCTTATAAGAAGAAGAGACATGCACATATTCAGGAAGGCTGTGCACAGGAAGGCCAGGTGAGGACATACAAGAGAGAGAGAGAGAGAGCGCACAAGCACACAAGTAAAGGGAGCAGCAAATAGAGGAAAAGCAGGATCTAGAAACCAAGAGGTGGAAGCAGGAATGGTTCCACTTTCCCTCACTCTCAGTGATCCACTAGGGGATTTGTACTTACTGTTCTCAAGATTGAAAGTGTTGGTCCCCAGGGGGTATATACTGTTGCCAGAGGGCACAACAAGGTTCTCATTGAGCTATAAGCTAAGACTATCACCAAAGCCCTTGGGACTCACCTCCAAGGACCAGCCAGTAAGCAGAGGGGTCACAGTCCTGGTAGGGGTAATTGCCACTGATCAGCAGGAGGAGCAGGGCTGCTGTTACACACGGGCAGGTAGACTATGGGCAGAGCCCAGGCATTCCACTTGGATGTCTCCTGATACATCTCTGTCACATTTTGACTATGAATGATTACACACCACCATCCCATCCTAAGGAGGATGTTGCCAAGGCCTCAGATCCCTTGGGAATGAAGGTTTCTTGAAAATGCTAGGCAAGCCACCAAGCTCTGCTGAGGTTATACCTGAGGATGAGGGGACCTTTGAATGCACAGTGGAGGAGGGAGTGGAGGAGAACCAGACATGAGCCCAAGGCCAACTGCAGTAATGGGTACTGTTGTTCATACACCTAACGTCTTCTGTCCAAATTTCTCCTCAGGAAGAGAGGCCTCTGGGATGCGTGGAGGAGCTGTTTCTACTTTCCTGTATAGAGAAGTAGATCAGGCCATGCAGTGGGGTGACTATGGTAGCCATGAAAATGCATAACTCAGATCTCCTCCTTTGGGAGTGTGATGATCTGACAGCACGAGCTGCTTCCTCTCTGGATTCCCCCTCACATTCACACTGAGGCCAAGTTCCCCAGGCTGCTCCCAGCCAGTGGCTGAGCATGATGCAGCACTAGCACAGGGCCTTTCCTGAGAGATGCAGGACTCCTCCAGCGGGTGACTTTGACTCAGAGCTGCAGTCCAGTTCCCTCCCTTCCCCCTCTCCCTCCCAGGAGTCAGACCTGCCTCCCCATCTAAAGGCTCTTTCAGCCTGCTCCTGTTCCCTCCCCCTTCCTTAAGAAGGAGTCCCCCAATAAACTCTTACATGTTTAATCTTGTCACCATGTCTGCTTCTCAGAGGACCCAAACTAGCACATATACACTAGAAAATGAGTGGTTTTTGACTCAGACCTGGATTAGAATCTTATTCTGCTACCTATTAACAATATGACTGTCATTCTACCTGTTCTTATTTCCCTCATCAATAAAAATATTTCTTATTCCTAAAGTTCTAGTGAGTATTAAATGAGTTAACATTTGAGGAGTACCTATGATGTGCCTCCTATACCTAGTACATAATTGGTTCTTTTCTCACACTGTGAGTTAGCAAGACAATGAAGGAATGGGATGCTCCACTGATAAATTTGATAAGAGATTGCAAGGAAGTGAGAAAGGAAGAAATTCCAGCAGTTCCACGAGATGAGCCTAATCCAGCCTCCATAGAAAGCTTTAAGTGCTTGGGAGCACGAAGATACTGGGTACCTAGTGAGGGAGGAAGGGGCACAGACATGAGACTAAAGCTGATCATTTTATTTTAAGGCCAATCCTCAGTTCTATATAAACCCTAGTGTAAGCTTTTTCAGAAGAACATTAAAGGCAGCCATGAAGAAAAGAAGTGGTTCTGCCTGTCTGCACAGTGCTGTCCATGCCTGTGGGAGCACATGCCTTCCTCTTAGGATCCTTCAGGGCCTCACACAAAGGGCCACCATAGGATTCATGCTCTGATGAGAGTAAGTTCATGGAGCAGAACAATGTGACTGATGGCAGTGGAACTTACTTTCTTTCTTTCTTTCTTTCTTTCTTTTCTTTCTTTCTTTCTTTCTTCTTTTTTTCTTTTCCTTCCTTCTTTCTTTCTTTCTTTTTTTTTTTTTTAAGATTTTACTTATTTATTTGAGAGAGCACAAGGGGGCAGAGGGGCAGAGGGAGACAGAGAAACAGATTCACCACTGAGCAGGGAACCCAGCGTGGGGCTTGATCCCAGACCCCAGGATCATGACCTGAGCCAAAGGCAGACACTTAACTGACTGAGCCACCCAGGCGCCCCAGCAGTGGAACTTTCTGAAGAGCCCTGAACATTTAATTATCATCAACAATTTAGCCCATTTCAAATGAGTTTTTCACAAGCCCATATACATCAGAATTTGTTTGAGAACATGAAATAAAGTTTCCTATGGCATTTGTAATGTGGCTGGGCCCCCACTTAAGCTGGGCCTCACCATGAGCACCATCTGAGCTTGCCTACAGAAGATACACTCTGTGAATTTTGTCTCTGAGGTGTGGTTGGGAACAAGGGAAGGAAAGGAATTGAAATAGGGAGATGTCAGGACTTGACTTACTCTCTATGACAGGTGGCCTTTAAGTTAAGTCAAAATGAGATTTTAAGCCTGCTCTCACAGTGCTGATTGGAGGATTAGATTGATGTGAGAACACATTTAAAGCACATAGAAAGTGTCTGGCATTTAAGTGCTCAGTAAGTACTTATTGGTCATAACAGCACCATCATCTTTTTCGTGTTGCCCTTCCTCCTCCCCATAATATGCTCCCTTCTTCTTTTCACCTACCTAATCTTGCCTGTCCTCCTACTTTCTCCTTGAAGTCTTCCTGGCTTGGTCCAGACCACATTAATAAGTTCTTTGCTTAATGCCATCTCTACCCTCACTGGGCACAGACAACATTTTGCTTGTATTCTGCTCCAGGCACGTGTCTTCTCTCTCTTGTGGAGAAAAGTAAGACAGTGGAGGTAGTGATGAGGAGCCAGAATGACTGGGACTCCATTATCTATTAGCTGTGGTGACTTAGCCTTCCCCAGGCCTGGCTTCCTCATCTGTAAAATGCAATCTACAGCTTACATTTGTCATGAGGATTTAGAGATGAATATGCAAAACTCTTGATACAGAGAAAGGAAATTATTATTTATTTATTTCTCTTTGTGTCTGCCAGAGAATCTAGCAGGAAGGACTCAGTATTCACTTCATAAAAATTAGAAATAAAATTGAATATTTTTGCAATCATTTTTTAGGTAAAGATTTTTATGAGACTGGTGCTTCCCCTACCTTCCTGAGCATATAAATCCCTTGGAAAATCTGATTTGATAGATCCAGAAGAAGGTATTTGAACATGGATCTCACGGCATTCTGATGTTCATACCACTTGGGAAAACTGCTATAAAGTAAACTCAAAGCATGCCTTAAACCCTCAAATATTATGTGATGTTATCTGTTTCATAGAAAGAGTGGATGAGGGACGCCTGGGTGGCTCAGTCGGTTAAGCGTCTGCCTTCGGCTCAGGTCGTGATCCCAGGGTCCTGGGATCGAGTCCCGCATCGGGCTCCCTGCTCCGCGGGGAGCCTGCTTCTCCCTCTGCCTCTGTCTCTCTCTCTCTCTGTCTCTCATGAATAAATAAATAAAATCTTTAAAAAAAAAATAAAAATAAAAAAAAAAAAAAAAAAAAAGAAAGAGTGGATGGGCGCCTGGGTGGCTCAGTCGTTCAGCGTCTGCCTTCAGCTCAGGTCATGATTCCAGGGTCCTGGGATCGAGTCCCACATCGGGCTCCCTGCTCAGCGGGAAGCCTGCTTCTCCCTCTCCCACTCCCCCTGCTTGTGTTCCCTCTCTCGCTGTCTCTCTCTCTCTCTCTGTTGAAAAATAAATAAAATCTTAAAAAAAAAAAAAAAAAGAAAGAGTGGACTTATACTAGCCTCTTAAGAATTGACTCACGTTGCTGCTCAACTGACTTGGGCAACATGACCACCATGAAGAGGTGGGTATGTGTGGATAAGCAACATTGCCGTCTAGCTACCATTGGGTCAGAGCCATTAGCTGCTATAGTGGGTACTGTGTCTCTAAGTGGGATCTAGATATATTTTCTCAATGGAATGAAATCCAAAATTTCATTGCATTTCAAAGCTGCATAATGTGTAATTAGAAACTAGTTACATCTAATGCCCTGAATGGAGATCCCAGGGTTGTCTCCCCACAGTCAGGAGGCTTGAGCAGATAATTATAAGCACTTCACTGTGATAATTGCCAAGCTCAGAGAGCTCTAAGGAGAGAATGCCCATGGACCCGACAGCTTTGAAAAGGTGAAGCACTGTTCCAGTATCAGGTATTGTTATCAATAAAGAAATTTTATCCTTTATGAAGCTGGGATTATTAGGAGGGGGGTTCTTTTACATGTTGTTGGTTTCCTTTTCATTCATCAGTCCACAGTGAAATGGTTTTAATGAGGCATGGGCTGGACTGAGACCAAGATGAAAGTAGAACAAGGGCCGACAGGGAAGAAAAAAGAACATTCAGCCCAGGCGCATCTTCCTTTGTGCAAGGACAGTCTTAGAGGAGATTTCCTAGTGGCAGAATTTGCAGTTTGAATAGCCGCCTTGAAGTGTAAGTTCACTCTATTTCTAGGCAGCAAAGGAAATATCTTTAGAGATACCCAACATATCTTAATATTCAGATAGATTTAAAATGAATAGACAACAACCTCTGGAATATTTCACAGGGTATAACCCAAGCAAAGTAATTCCAGAAAAGCAAGTAGTACTCTATCTGCTCAAGCCTCAAAGCCCAGAATACAAAGGCTGGCTTGAATTCTTAGACTAGAAACTGAAAGACCAGCCCACAAAGCAAGGGTATGTATATGTGAGTTGCATGTACTACCTCATAGAATATACTACTTGACATCACTCCTTATCAAAAATATTCCTTCATTCTAAGTCTTAAAGTGAATGGTGTTATCTCCAATAGGAACTATATTAACTGAAAAATGTGAAGGCCTCCTCCAACTCATTGAACAGATGCTAAAGAACAAAAACCCCCAAATTTGCTCACTGTTTTATTTTATAAAAAGTATTTTTGAAATATTGATGATATTGATGTCACACTCCAGCTGGTTGTACATAGGAGATTGGGTTGTTACTGAGGGGGCTTTTTTTTTTTTTTTTTAAATAGGAGAAGTCATATAATGTGAGTGGAGGTGGCCTGAAAGTTGAGGTACTACGTCATAGGGACTCAAGTTGGGAGCAAATTCTGTGTGTCATATTTCTAGACTAGTATGTGAGATCAATACTCTTAGGTAACGAGTTCAGCTCCCTGACTGTCCAGACCTCCACATCTTTGTGGTGTTCATGAAATAAAAGAAATTAGAACTTTCTGTGTTTTTTAGAAAAAGATTTGAAAGAAAGGTAAGCCAGTGTTGCTGCTAGAAGTAAAGAGAAAGTTGAGGTTGGAGACAGTTATAGCTTAAGAAAACAGAAGTTTTGGGTAGATCAAGCAGTGGAATGTGAAATTCAACAGTGACCCTGTTCTATGAATATAAGCAATTCACCATATAGTCTCCACAGAAAGGAAAAAAAAGTACTTTGTGAAACTATTTCAGCTGGTGTCTCAACTAGTACAAAAATTGCTCATCAAGTGAGAGATAAAATTTTAGTGGAAATTGAAAAGACAATTTGTGGTATAATGATATGCACAGAAAGCCTGTGTCTGTAGAGAAAACTGATTTGGGTGAAATCCAGAAATTTCCATAATTAAGATCTTGGGGATTTGTGAAAAGCTAGATACTTCTCTTTCAAATGGATTAGGTATCTGAAGAAATTTACATCTATCTATCCATCCATCCAACCATCCATCCATCCATCCATCCATCCATCCATCTATCCATTCAGTCTTTTTTTTTTTTTTTTGAGAAACCAAGAGTACTGTGTGCCAGGCATTGTGCTAAGAGGGGCGATATTGAGTTTAAGGGACAGTGATTCCTAAAGGAGGAGGTCTAAGGCATGTTGTCAGAGAAGACCACTTATTATGGAACAAGGACCAATCTTGGTATAGGATTGGAAAGAAGGTAACCCTTATCGTTTACCTCATATTACCTCCATTTTCTACTCATTCTACTTTTGTGCGTTAGAGCAATTTGACAGGTAGGCAAATCCACTCAACCTTATCCACCCTTGATTCCCCCCCACCAAACTGTTTTTCAAATAATCCTTGATTATATGGCCTTACAAATTATACATCATAGGGAAGCTTGTCAATAAGAAATAGCAGAACTTATACAGTAATAAAAGCAGGAGATCTCACTTTGGTTTTATGTGACTTCCTGTGTGTTTCTGGTGATGTGAGAACAATTAAGGGCTCTTTCTTCTTGCTGAATGTTCTTTCCACATGGATGGGAGAATCACCATGGATGCTGATGGTTAAAGTGGTTTCAGAAGGAGGACACAGAATCTGGGACTAGCTTTCTATCTTTCAGGGTCTCAATTGTCTCATTTTAGTCTACTCTTGCTCCCTTTCCTAATAACAAATGATAGAAAACACATTATGGCACAGTTATTATAGGGCCTTTTTAATATTAACTCATTTATTGGTTACCACTATCCTAGAAGGTAGATGCTGTTATTGTCCCCATTTTACAGATGAGGGAAAGGGGCCCAGAGAGATGGTTTGAAATTGTACAACTAGTAGACTAGAGAGCCTGGATTCAAACTCATAAGGTTTAGCCCAGAAGACTCTGAGTATACTGCCTCTCACTCTAAAGTTAATCTGATGACAGAAATGTCCCTCATTCATCATATCTTCAGTCAATGTTGCATGTGACAAGAGACTCAACTAGGTTTTCCTCCCAGTGGATCTTCTATTGATTCCCATTTGATTAACTCCTACGAAGAAAGGGCAAATAATAAGAGCTTTAAAGCAGGGGCGCCTGGGTGACTTAGTTGTTGGGCATCTGCCTTTGGCTCAGGTCATGATCCCAGGGTCCTGGGATCGAGCCCTGCATCGGGCTCCCTGCTTGGCAGGGAGACTTCTTCTCCCTCTCCCACTCCCCCTGCTTGTGTTCCCTCTCTCACTATCTCTCTCTCTCTCAAATAAATAAATAAAATCTTAAAAAAAAAAAAGAACTTTAAAGCATATCTCAATGGGAACTGGGAGAATTTTGAAGCTATTTCCAAGTATGCTTTGATGGTGATCCTGGCTCCATGTCCATTGGACGTAATAAAGATAATAAAGATAAATGAGTTAATAAAAGGTTCTCTATAGCAGACACTCTATTACAAATATGTCTCCCTTGCTCTGCAGCCTGTAGGTAATGAGTTGCTGTCTGATGAGCAGAAACAGGGAATATTGTTTGGCTTTTAGGAGTTTTGGTCTCTCCCCTTCCTCACAGATGACTAGTGGGTGCCAGATATTCTAGAGGGTCGGCAGAAGTCCTGGACTGAACTCCTTCACTGACTGAACCATCCCCAGATGCCTTTAACTCTCTCCTTTTAAAGCAGTAATAAAATATATCAGAAATAAAAAATCAAAGTACTCATCTTAGCTCACAAAATGGGTGAGCCAGCTCCATGTAACCTTCACCTTTTCTCTTTCCTGTGAGACATTTTTGGAAACTATTTTAAGTTGTTGAAGGAACATTCCACTTGAAGAAAAGTTAAAGCAGTCGTGACTGGGCTGAGGGGACAAAAAGCCAGGAGAGTGAGCTAAGGTTCCAGGAGCTTCATTGACCTATTTCTGCCAGTTTTGCAAAACAGTACAACACCCTCAACCCTCAAGTGGTTGGACGACAGTCAGGGCCATCCATCACAGGCAAAATCCTTGAGTCTGGAATTGTTTCTCTGCCCATCTGCCCAGGTGACCACTCTGAGGGACCATTGTGGCCAGGCTGTCTTGAGCATTGGGAGAACAGGAAAATGTCTTCATCCACCAAACTATTCTCCCTGACTTTTCCTCCTTTTTCCTTTCCTTTGGGACCTGGAAGGGTACATTTTGATTGAAGGGAAAAGGAAGTCTAAAAGTGAACTCATCTAGATGTGGTCATGAATGTTTTTGTCCCAGCCGTGCTAGATATGATCTAATCAGATGCCTTGGGCCACTGAGAATATGTGGGGCTTTGCTCGGATTCATAGGACCCAATCACAGCTCAATTTCACATTCCACTGCTTGATTAACCCCAAACTTGTTTTCTAGTTTAGAATTTTAGCTATCATTGACTTCAACTTTCTCTCTGCTTCTACCAGCAAGGAAATCCCATTGTTTCCTTGTACTGGTTTGCTTTATTTTCTCTCATTTTCCTAATCAAGACAGTTTCTTTTGAATAATTCAACTTTGGACCAAACTATAAAGATGTTTGTTTACATGTCTGAATCTTTAAGGCGGTAAGACTGTGCCTTCCCAAAGTGACACAGCAACACAGAATAGAACTCAAGAAATGTCCATTAAATAAGCAAATAAACATTTGGGTCACTGTCCTGCACTGGAAACCAGCCGCATCACATCCTTTCTTTCCAATGACTGTAGTAAAATTCTTGGTTCTTGGTGCCATTTCCTTAAGTGTGAAGACTATGCTTTACCACTATGAACTGTGTGACTCAGGGCAAGGTTCCTTAACCTCTTAGTACCTCAGTGTCCTCATTTATAAAAGTGGCCCTAAAATAGGACCTCCTTCCTTGGGCTGTTGGAAGGATTAAATGAGATAATCCATGTGAAATCCTTTAGCATGGCTTGGCTTATAGTACCTGTTGTTCCAGGTTCAAAGCCCATGCTTCCTGCAGAATACCCAAGGATTGAATTACTCTTTTGTGTCGATGGACACTCTGAGGCTGAGCACATTTTCAGAGCAGAGATGACTGGTCTGTCTTTTGTGTAGGCTACACTGAGGGGCCTGGCCTCATGCTGCCATGTCTGAAACTCTGATGGCTCCTGCTCTACTACTAATAGCATGCGACAAAGTACTGCAAACTTAGAGGCACAAAATAACCCCACCATAACACATTCTGTGGGCCAGGAATTCAGAAAAGGTGCAGTAGTGATGGCTTGTTTGTTCTATAGTGCCTGGGTCCTCAGCTGAGAAGACTCTAGTGGCTAGGGGCTGGCATCACTGAGGGCTTTGTCACTCACATGTTTAGCACCTGGGCTGGTGTGTTAGTTTCCTAGGGCTGCTGTAAGAAAATACTATAAATTGTGTTGCTTACAACAACAAAAATGTATTCCCTGACAATTCTGGAGGCTAGCAGTCTAAATCAAGGTGTTGGCAGGGCCATGTTCCCTCAAAATCTCTAGGTGCGGATTCTTCCTTGTACCTTCCAGCTTCTGGTGGCCCCAGGTGCTCTTTGGCTCGTGGCAGCATGATTTCACTCTCCACCTCTATCTGCACATGGCTGTCTTTCCTGTGTGTCTGTGTTTTCACGTGATGTTCTTCTCTCTCTGATAAGGGCATGTTAAGGGCCCACACTACTCCAAATGGCCTCATCTTAACTAATTACTGTATTTCCAAATAAGGTCATATTCTGAGGTACTGAGGGTTAGATCTTCAGCATATCTTTTTGGGTGGGGGGCCACAATTCAACCCCGTAGCAGCTGGGATGAACTCAAAGGCTGGGCTGAACTCAAAGGCTGGGCTGAACTGGCATTATTGACCAAAGTACCTACATGTGGCCTTTCCAGGTGGCTTGGGTACCTCACAGCATGGTGGCTAAATTCTGAGAGGGAACATCCTGAAAGTGAACATTCCAAGAGAACCAAATAGGAGCTGCATGGCCATTTATGACCCAGCCATGAAGTCACACAGCATCACTTCTGCTTTACTCAGTTGGTCAAACCAGTCACCGTCTACCCAGATTCTACCTCTTGAGGGGAGGAATGTCAAAGAATTTGGAGACCATGTTTTAAATCACTCACCTTCTGCCCCCACAACACACATAGCCTGGGAATAGTTTTTCTGAATCTGCTCATTAAGTTTCCATATTAAAATACAGAACACTGGGTCTCCTCTGAGGAAGTAGAAAGGTTATTCTCTCCCACATTCCCATAAAACATTTTTCAGTGTCATTTTGAAGATAGGATACTAAGCTGAACTACTCTATATTTTAATTTAAAAATCAAAGAATTTTAAAGAAGAAAAACTAGACTGGGAAAAAGTATTTTTGAAAAAAAAAAAGAATTTTATATGAGCTGAAAATAGATGACATAGCTGGGGTGATTACGAGCTGTTGCCAGGAGGCGGGAGGAGTCTGTCAAGTGAGAATGCTGTGATTCCACGGTAATAAGAATTCAGGCTGCAGCTTAAGCTTAGTTGTTGCTGCTTGATTTTAGAGAACAAACTGCCAAAATATTGTGGAGCGACAATGTGAAAATCAGATCACCCTATTTTTTTTCTAATAAATTTCTAAATACACCCAGCACATACTTTCTTACTGAGCTTTTAAAAATGGGGTCTGGAAAAGCAGATAATACGTGACCATCTACTGTAGGGCCAGATATTATAAGAAAATATGACTGACTACATATGTTTATCAAAAACAGGTATCAAGATGTTCATAGCAGCACTATTTGAAATAGGCCCCAGTTGGAAGCTACCATAGTGCCCACCACAGCAGAATGGTACAGTGTGGTATATTTATAGTGGGATATCATACTGCATCGTGATGAGAATAATCTATAGCTACATCCAACAGTATAGATGAATCTCACCAACACTGGTGAGGGAAATAATACAGATACAGAAAAGAACAGGCCATATCGTTTCAATTTTATAAAGTACAAACCCAGCAAAACTAATCTATCCTGTTGTAAGGCCAGATAAGAGTTGCTCTTAAGGGGAAGAGTGGCTGGAAGGGGTCAGGGAAAGAGTTTCTGGTGATTTTTGGTTTCTTGATCTGGGCGCTGGTTGCATGGTTGTGTTCAGTTTGTAAAGCTATGCACTTCTAATATGTACACTTTCCTGGATGTATATTTTGCCACAGTAAAAAATAAAGTACTTACACTCAGATAACCACCACGCTATGACAGAAGAGTGAGTATTATTGAAGAACACAGAAGAACCCATGTGGAGATTTTCAGTGCTCATATCCAAATGATTGATTTTCTTGGCTTTTCTGGTGATGTGTTTTAATTCAACAAGGTATTTTCATTTTAATGATGGTAAAATGGGTATTGTCATCTCCAAAGAGATTTCTGGTCTGAGAATCAAGGAAATATAGGGGTCTTTGGAGGCAGAAAATTGCTCACTTGTCCCTTTGAAAGTACCTAAGACTGCAGGACAGAACCATTGGCTCCGTCAGCTGGGGACGAGAGGGACTAAGGAGGATGACAAAAATGCCCACAGAAAATATGGGCTTTGCTGGATTCCCAGTTTACTTCCATTGCCTTCAGATTCAGGGCTCTCTGTTACTGGGATCTTCCAGGATGCCAGTTTTCACTCCACCTTTCCTCCCTCACGTCCATTACCCATGTCCTACTTCCCATGATATTCACATGGAAGTCTATGAAAATGCTTTCTCCTTTTAGTGTCCTCCTTGTTTTATTTTCCTCGAGTGGGACTAATGGCCACCTGTCTTTGGGGTCTTATTGTTTTGTGACAAACCACCCTCAGCAGATTTCCTTGAGACCCATTTGCTCAAGGGCCTTAGAGTTTTTTTGGGGTGCAGACCAAGCTTCTAGACTCTCTTGCTCTGCAATAAACTAGTTACAGGTTAGGTTGAAGATGGTACATGGCGTGTTTCCTGTGCATTGGCAGGAAAGGAATGGGGCTCCATGGTTATTCTGTCAAGCTGGAAGCAACTCCCTTGGAGAAGACTGTGTCACTTGGGCTGATTCAAAAGAGTGCCTAATGAAGGGAAAAGGCAATCGTGGGCCAAGGCATGAGCTGAGCAATTCCTTGAATACAGCCATAGAGAATGTTTTTCCAGGCACCACGTACACATCACTGGCTTGAGCAGCACTCTGCTTTCCCTGTCTTGGTGAGGTGAGCAGCACATTTAATTTCAGCTCCTGTGGCCTTCTGCAAACCACCTCAGCTCAACTTGATTCCTCAGCTGTGTTTGCTCCTCTGTTCTTGGAGAACAGCATTTTCACTTGGTTTAAACTGTGAGGCACTGTCTGAGCAAGCAGATTGGTTACTAATAAGGAAACTGGCACTGACAGCTTTTTAGGCTCTGATGAGAGAAAAGAGATGTCTTTACATCAGAATGGTTTCACTCTCAATGTAGCATATCCACTGGTTGAAATTTAGAGAGAGAGAGAAAAAAATTTAATTGTCAGGCTGTGGTGCATAGTGTCAAAGTTACTTAGGTTATGAGAAATACGACTTTTCAACAGCTTAAAGGCCATAGCTCATCTTTTTTTCTGGTATGGGCAGCTCAGACAAGCATCCAGAAGCCCCACCCTATAATTCGGTTCCATCAGACACTCAACAGAGGAAAATAGGAGGAAATAAGAAGTATTTGACTGTAGTGTTAGCTATGGAATGTTCCCTGCTAGTCATATGATTCTATTAGCTAAGCTCATTCCTGTCAGATTAATGGATATATCAGAGATATTTAGAATTAGAAGGGTCCAAAGAGATAATCTAGTCCCATGTTCTCATTAATTTTTTTTAAATTAAAAAACAACAAACCTAGGTTCAGAGAGATTAAGTAACTTGAAATGCTCTGACAGTGACAGAGCTGGGACTGGAGTTCAGTCTTGTAGCTCCTGGCTCACTAAGGGCCTATTCATTGTACTACTCTGATCACCCACTTTTTATAGACATTTTTGAGAGTCAGAATGATTTCTTGCTTGAGAAGTACATATCTCTAGGATAGGACCATTTGAAGGATAATCAGGAAAGATATGAGACAAATATCTTTTGTCCCATGCCTTCCTTTCTTCATGAATCCATAATATCAAGCCATTTTCAGTGGGACTGGACACAAAGGATTTCTAAGGAGCCTGGGTCCAATCTGAAATGACTCTACAGGAGTTGGCTGTGCCCTCGACATATTCCTGGTGTATAGGGCCCTACTGGACATTCTGTAGAAACATCTGCACGTGGGGGCTGCTCTGATTTAAGCCTAAGCCTTCAGTTCTTGGTGGGATTCCCAATGCCACCTCCAGTCTGAGCCATCATTCTCAAATACAGAGAATAAAAATGTCCCCCTTTCTCTCTGAAATCTTTCTGATGTTGGAAGACCTAGGACAGAGGCAAACCTTTCAAAGACTTTTCTGTTGGGATTTACATTTATGTCTAGCAGACTTTGGACATTAGAAGATAATAGTATTTACCTAGATAAATTGCCTTTCCTGTGGCATTGTTTATCCTTGGAAGACATCCATAGTGAGTCTAAGAGAAGATTCTACTATCTTCTGCACTCAGATAAAACTCAGTGCTGAGATTTGCTGGGCAGGATTTATAGTTAATAATGGTAGAGGTAAAACAAGTCACAGGTAATACTGTGCCACACATCGCAGATCCCTACACAGTTAAATGAGCTGACACTTCAAGTTTCTTGCCTCTCTGTGACTAGTACAGCTGTTACAATTAGAGGGGCCATCCCTGGGAATCTTGGGGATGCTTTAGAAAGATATTTCAGACATCCAACCTCTTCTATTTGCTTGTACATATCCTCCAATATATCTCCTATTCCCTAACTTATTCAACAAGTATTTCTTCAACACTTGCTAGAGTCTCTTCGAGCAAACTGATAAATGAGCTTTTATTAAGCTCTTACTCTCTGCCAAGCACTTACACATACATTGTCTCAGTGGTGCTCAAAGTACTGTTGTGCATTAGGTTCTTTTTTTTTTTTACATATCCTGAAGCCGTGGTTCAGAGAAATTAGATGAATTGTTCAAAATACAGAAATGCAGAACTGTGACTCAACCCTGGGTCTTCTGGTTTGGGGTTCTGGGTAGTTTCTGTTACATCTGCCTCTTCTAATAGTGTACCCTCAAACATTGAAATTGTTGACAAGAAAACTGTGTGGTTATTTTTTTTATTATTATGTTATGTTAATCACCATACAATACATCATTAGTTTTTTGATGTGGTGATCCACGATTCATTGTTTTCGTACAACACCCAGTGCTCCATGCAGTACGTGCCCTCCTTAATACCCACCACCGGGCTCACCCATCCCCCCACCCCCCTCCCCTCTAAAACCTTCAGTTTGTTTCTCAGGCTCCATAGTCTCTCATGGTTCATCTCTCCCTCCGATCTCCCCCCCTTCATTTTTCCCTTCCGTCTCCTAATATCCTCCATGCTATTCCTTATGTTTCACAAATAAGTGAAAACATATGATAATTGACTTTCTCTGCTAGACTTATTTCACTTAGCATAATCTCCTCCAGTCCCATCCATGTTGATGTAAAAGTTGGGTATTCATCCTTTCTGACGGCTGAGTAATATTCCACTGTATATATGGACCACATCTTCTTTATCCATTCGTCTGTTGAAGGGCATCTCGGCTCTTTCCACAGTTTGGCTATTGCGGACATTGCTGCTATGAACATTGGGGTGCATATGGCCCTTCTTTTCACTACATCTGTGTCTTTGGGGTAAATACCCAGGAGTGCAATTGCTGGGTCATAGGGTAGCTCTATATTTAATTTTTTGAGGCACCTCCACACTGTTTTCCAAAGTGGCTGTACCAACTTGCATTCCCACCAACAGTGTAAGAGGGTCTGTGTGGTTATTTTTAGCAAAAAGAACCCACCAAACCCAGAATCTTTGGCTTGGTCAACATGCTAATTTAACTATACTCAATATGTAAGCTATAGTGATTTTATATAATGGATGATAAATGCATCTATCTACCTAGAAATTATTAGCATGTCTTTTGACAACAGATTTACCTTCATCATTTGACCTAAACTAATTTAAAAACTCTTTTTATTTTCTGGGTTCATCTTAATTTAAAAGAAAAGTAATTTGGCAGACAAAGTCAACTTGGGACTACCGTGGATCATAACCCTAAAGACCCAAATGTAGACAACAATAAACAAGTACAACATTACTAATGGCTAAAACTCCAAGTGAAAAAAAGCAGAAAGCACACACCAGACACCCTGCAGAAACAATTAAGTTCTTTAAGAGTCTTATAGTGTTAAATTTGGAACCATCACAGCTAAGAGGATAAGCTTTGGAATCTGAGAAAGCTGGCTCAAAATTAGGCTCTGCCTGTCACGTACAAGCTACCAGCAATCAGAGTGTTAAACCTGCACTAAACCCCAGGTTCCTTCTCTGCAAAATGTTGGGGGTGGTCAGAGCAGTGGACCATGATAATACTTCCCTCATAGGATTGTGGGGAGGCATAAATGCCCCTTAGCACAGGGTGGGGCACATGGAAAGTGTATCATAAGTGGCAGCTATTGTTAGTATTATTAAATATGATATATAACGATATACAAAATCATAACCTAGCTTTATGCATTTTTACTCAATAAATTAAATTTGTATCAGGCAAGCTAAAGAATTTCCTGGATTAAACATCTGATGAGAGCTCAGACAGGTTGACCTTTATAGTTCATTCCAACCTTGAGGGTCTTGATTTTATAAGCCCTTTTAGGGGTCTAGTGCTAATTGTAAGCAAGGTACTGGTGTCATGTTATTTTCAAGTAAATGGAATGTTAATGAATAGATAAACAAAATATACTGAGAAAGAAAACCATAGATTGAACACATGCATTCATCTCCACTCCTGTGCAAAACCTCACAGTAAAGGAATTTAAAATGCATGAACCTATGAGAACAAGAGAAAGGAGAGATGGTGAGAGAGAAAAACTCAATTTTGGAAGCGGGAAATCCAACAGAAGAGAGTAACATGCTTATTAGACTAGGGACAGTTGAAAGCTGCTTGTCTGCAGGGGAGAGAAGGCAACGGGAAGGAATGAGAAAGCAAGCAAGCCAATTTTGAGGTAGAATCTTGGAAAGACTTAGAGTAGGAAACACATGGAATCCATGAAGGCAAGAGTGGGAGCAGGGCTGAAAGCAGGATGCTTGGTTGAGAGTTTGTAAAAGGAACACTTGGGACCCCAGGTCTCTCCCTTACCACTCAGCTAGGTGCTGCCCAAGTCCCACCCCTCTCCCAGCTTTGCCCCCCTTACCTCTGGCCATCTCATAAGAATTTTTCTGATGTTGTCGCAGCCTGCTTTAGTTCACTCAGCTGCAAAGCATGGATATAGAACCTTCTTTTCCACCAGTACTTACTAACACAACAACATGAGGTAACGATGTTTGATGAACTTTACTACAGAGAAAAGGAAGACCTAAATTAGATACCATCTGTCACTATTTTTAGATTCCACTGTCATGTCCCTATGAAGACAGTCCTCTACTGGCTCTCAGTCCCCTCTGGCCCTAGCCTTCTGCCACTGGAACAAGGGCCTACTCTTGTCCCTGCTTGGAAGTGTCCTTTATCTTGTCCTCCCCAGACCTACAGTCAAAGTATGGGAAAACCTGTTGACAACGTAATAGACAATATAATGGTTGACAACATATTGATGTATCTTGCCCAATCTGAAAATAGAAGTCATCATTGTTAGAGTAATGAGTTCTCTCCATGTGAGGCATTTACAGTTGGAACACTCCTTTGTTCAGGGATCTGCAAGACCAATGAGTAGGTACTTTGATCTGTGCATGACTTAAAAAAGACACCAAAATGAACCCCCAAGAATAAATGGGAGAGGACTTACCCTCACAGGTATATTCCAAATTCTATCCAAAAAGCATATGCTTCTAACAACTCTCAGAACCAGTTTTTTTTTTTTTTTTTTTTTTTCCAATCCCAGATATATCAAGATTGGGACAGAATCTCTGAGCAGTAAGAGACTGTTGGGCTCTATCTCTAATACATCATTTGGCTTCCTATTTCCTTTCTGATTTCCCTAGACAGTATTTGTTGCTCTCTTACTAGTGTTTTTATTCTTGTATGTTTATATAAACAACAATAAAATTATAGCTCTTATCATAGCATACTATTGTTATTTGTTAGCAGGACTGTCTACTCTGGTAAGTTGTGATCTCTTTGAGGAGCATTTTATTCATCTTTTTATTTCTGGCACATAGTAGGCACTCGGTAATGCTGCTGCTGTGTTGAATTGGCTGTGGTAAAAGAACAAAATGCTTCTCCTCAGTCAGCGTTTGTTTTCTAGGATCCATTCCAATATACTTCCAACTCAAAAATGTGATTTAAGAGATAGGCAGAGGGTGAATTGAGCTGAGTGTTTTGCAAAAACACCTTGTCTTTAAAGGTGGGGAAAAAAATCAGCCACCTTCCCAAGATAGCTATTCTATCCCACATCTTGAAGCAATGAAAAGATGAGTGCTATGATCAGAGAAGACCCTCAGAAAATAAATAAAAACCCAACTCTAGTAATGCAGCCATTACCCAGGAGGGAAATGACGAAGGATATCATTATCATCCTGATATTTTTAGAAGTTCTTTGGTGACAGGTCAGATTTTTGAGAATCAGAAAATGATAAAAATAATCTTGTTATTCCACAAAGGAGGCTCTATATATATATCAAGCTGATTTTGAGCACTGCTTGGGAATGTTGAGAAAATATTTTTAAGTGTTAGTGAAATGATAGGCTTTGGGGGCAGACCCAGCCTTACTTTATAAAAGGTTTCTCTTGTTGGGGAAGGAGGTGTTGAGAGGTTTTAGGGATGTTGGCGTCATAAAAAATCAGCAGTCGATGCAGGTTTTTATTTCCCAAATTTTCAAGAGAAGGGTCCACATGGTAGAATTTCATGAGGTATATAGAAAATTGAAAATTGCTTTTGATATTATTAGAGGTGCCTGGGGAGTCTTCCTGGCCCCCACCAAATGACCATGCTATCCAGATCTTAAGGCTCCTTTGTTTTTCCTTATTTTCAAATTGCAGGATTCTGTAGGATTCCTTTTGCAGCTTCCTTTTGTAGCTGTTGGTGAGTGACCCCATAGCCATGTATCTAAAGAGGCTTGGGGCTCTGGATTTCAGTTAGAAATGACCTTCTATTTATTTAGGATGTTTGCTTCTTTAAATACTCGGCCATCTGACTCTCTAATTGTTTAGGATTAGTCATAAGTTAAGTAGGACAGAGAAAATGTTATAAATAGTTTATTGCATATCCATTCAAGAAATTTAGGCTAAGTTTATATATCCTAACCACTAAAAGACAGAGCTTATATGTTTATCTAAAACGTTGTTTGGGGGCGCTTGGGTGGCTCAGTTGGTTAAGCATCTGCCTTCGGCTCAGGTCATGATTCCGGGGTCCTGGGATCCAGCCCGTCAGTTCTCTGCTCAGCAGGGAGTCTGTTTCTCCCTCTGCCTCTGCTGCTCCCCCTACTTGTGCTCTCTCTCTCGCTCTCTCTCTCTCTCTCTCAAATAAATCTTAGAAAAAAAACCAAGATACTTTAAAAATAAAAAAATAAAACATTGGTTCCTGTTTCATTTAGAATGTACAAGTCTAATATGAAAAATGATTCTGTAAGATTTATATGTAAGTTGCTCTTTTCCTCATACTTATTTCACTACCTTTTTATTTCTTGTTTTTTTTAGACTGAATTTGACCCTTTGAATGTATTCCCTTTATGTCTTTTTTGAATATTTTTAAGAACATGAATTAAAAATATAAGTCCACATGTCAAGGAAACTGTACACTTACTTCTTTGGAGTGTGGAAGTGATCTGAGTTTATTTTACTAAATAGTGTAATTTTGGTACGTTGGGTCTTAGTGTGGCCAAAGAGGCCTGATGAAACTGAAATAACACTAAATGTAATATTAAGAAATATGGAGAGGCCAAAGAACAATATTCTACATTACTACAGTAAACAGAGTGCTAGGACAATGGAACTTTTAAGTGGCCCGTGTCATTCATTGTGCCCCAGGACGGCTCTCGCACTCTGCATCAGTGACATCAGGTGTTGCCTCTTTGAGGTGATTTGAGGAGTTTGGAGTTATTTGCTTCAAAATAGCCACTACACCAGTAGACCTGCCAGGGCGCACATGGTCCTCCATCTGTCAAGCACTTAGACTTAGGCACTGAAGGCCTCCTGCAGAATGCAAACATGTTACTAGGAGGGACAGTACATCAATATATAGCATACAGTGCCATTAATTATCAAGTTAACTGGCCTGTCTCTTAAATGCGGCTCACAGAAAAGAGGGAAGGAAAAGGAAGTCTGGAGAGGCATTATTGTTCTGACCCAAATGGAGGGTGCACTGTGGAGTCCATCTCTGGGAAGCCAGTGTTGGGGGCGGGGAAAGGAGAACACTTAGAGAAGGAAGGAGGAGGAATCAGGTGGGGACCACAGTGACTTCACAAAGTTGCTCTAAGGCTACAGTTTCCAATTTGGCAGAGCCACTTGAAATATAAAGTATTTTCAGTGGAGATTTATATAAGCTGTCTCCAGTTTCTCATGGATTTCTGCAGGTCAAGGACTCTGTTGTTATAGTAGCAGGAAACATACCCTCTTTGGATACTCTGCAGCCCTGCAGCACCAAGCAGGAGTCTGGTGCAGGTAACTTGAGAGGTCCAGCCCTCCCTGGGAAGACAGGTATTGGGAAATTCTGTCTGACAGGCATGAGCTGCATCCCACCCCGAATCTTCCTGGAGTTCCTGCACTCCTGACAGTCACGTGTCCTGGAAGCATTCTCCTCATTGCAGCATGAGAAAGAAACATAGGAGTATATCACCATGACTTGGGACTTGCAAAAGATGTCAAGAAGGAGGGTGGGTCAAACATAAGAAAAAATGCTGCGGTTGGGGAGTCCAAATGGTTGTAGCCAGTGCCCTCTGGATGCTGTGGGCTCTGTTGGTGCCCATCGCTTTGATGGGCCTTTCCAAGTCTTTTGATGAGCTCTCAAAGCTTTGGTGAAGTGTGCTGACAGATCGCTGATATTCATGAGCCTAAGTAGAAAAGGAGGCTATAGTTTGCCAGCCTTCTCCATCGGATTCCCGAGGAGCTAACCTATAATCATAGGGCAGTTATATAAACATCTCACTGGGGAACTGGCCCTTGGGCAGATAATTTTTCTTACTTTTCTCTTTCTGCCCACAAGAGGCATGATGTGGTGGGAAAGAAGAGGACTTAGAGTGACGAGAAAACCATGCGTTCATCTGCCTTCTAGCAATTTAAAGCTCATGTCACTCAGGAAAGCTAATTTAATCTCATTGAACCGCATCTCTAAAACCCAGATGATTATAATAATTGCTTCATAGAGCTACTGAGAAGATAAAATAAGGTCAGGAGTAGAAATTTGACATATATCAAAATAATATTTGTGCAATTCCCGGTGGCATGGGCTAGCTTCTGTTCAGATAGCCTTTCTGACAGGAAAAATTCCAGGGTTCCCCCTGAGTGGACTAAGCTTTGGAAGCACTTCCCTTGGATTTTAGATGTGAAAGGAATCTTAAAAATTATCTTGTCCAGCCATCATACTTTAGTTTCTTTTGCATTTAAAACTTATTTTTTAAAAAAGATTTTATTTATTTATTTGAAAGAGAGAGAGAGAGAGAGAGCACAAGCAGGGGGAGTGGCAGGAGAGGGAGAAACAGGCTCCCCACTGAGCTGGGAGCCCAATATGGGGCTCGATCCCAGGACCCCAGGATTGTGACCTGAGCCAAAGGCAGACGCTTAACTGACTGAGCCACCCAGGCGCCCCTTAAAACTTATTTTTAACAAAGAAATGCTTCATATAGTTTTAAAATAAAATATTTGTCATGAAAATAAATTTCTTATCCCCACTGCATCTCAGATCCTACTCTGTAGAAGATAATATCTTGCCGAATTCAATTTTAGACATTATCTTGTATCTAGTGCTCTAATATATGAAAATTTAGTTCATTAGACTTACCATCTCCCTATCCAGCCTCCCAACATAGTCTTAATCACTATTGTTAGTTTCTTCATGGGGTAACTTTGTGACTGCAGAAGGTATACCATTTTATTTCTAAATTTATCATGAAGCTATAATCCTTAGCTTCACACTTTAAAAGATGAAGCCATTGGCCCCCCACTCTTTCCTTTACCCCTCTTCCCACTTCCCAGTGTCCATCATTTGAATTTTTATGTCTTGTGTTGCTAAAGTTGGTGACATTTACATTCTGTTTTATGATCATAATTGTCTCATGTCTTTTTTTTTTAAAGATTTTATTTATTTATTTGTCAGAGAGACAAAGAGAGAGAGAGAGCACAAGCTGGGGGGAGCGGCAGGCAGAGGGAAAAGCAGGCTTCCTGCTAATCAGGATGCCCAATGTGGGACTCTATCCCAGGACTCTGGGATCATGACCTGAGCCGAAGGTAGACACTTAAACGACTGAGCCACCCAGGCATCCCTTAAGTGTCTTGTTTATAAGTTGTTTATAAAAGGTTACAGTCAATAAACTGTTTACCTAAGTGTGGTTAAGTAAATGTGGTTTACTCTAGAGCCAAGTGGAAGACAATGATTACATTGCTTCTTGTCAGCATTTTGGTTTTTTGTTTTTTTAAAGATTGATTCATTTTCTAAGGATTTTATTACCAACAGGAATTATACTTAATAGCAAAACCAAGAAGTTTACACTTAAAGGAATATTCAGGCAGTATATGTGAAGATTCTTCTTTATTCTCCATATTCTTTATTGTCAAGTGCATTATTCCTGACTATCTCTCACCATGAGAAAAAAAATAGCAGTACTGTTATTGTTCACGATTCTTGTGAGTTCATGTGGGAAACTGTATGCATTGAAACAATATAGATCTGTATTTCTGCAATTCTGTAATACCATTATTGAATGCTGGTTATTGTTAGATATGATGCAATATCATCCATCAAGCCACTTGTGAATACTGGCTTCTAATGACTCCCTCAGATGTTTTTACTGTATTTCATTGATGATGACCACAGATGAAGTTCTTATCCAGAATATGCAGGAAAATGTGAACAATAATTTGTGTTCTGGTTATGTTGAATTTACCACTTGGAATTTTATAACATAAATCTAGAACAATACATCTTTCAAATCTGTCTTTTGAATTCTTTATGCAGCAACCACTACATTCTTAGAAAGTGATTATGTTAATGTTAACTGCACCCTGCCTTCCATTCATTGGCACCAGCAGAGAGGAATGCAAAAAGAGGCCTCACTGGCACAAGGAAGGGCTGTCTCTCATCAGGCATAGATTTAGCTGACCTGGGAAAGCGTAATGTCCTCACATCAAGTGGAGGCAGAAGAGAACATTAGTCGGGGTCACATAGAATAAAGGATACCTGCTGCCACCCTGGGTTGGCCTTGAGTGCTAAGGATCAGATATAGCACCATAAAACAAAGCCCGATCAGAGTTAACACATGGGCCCACACATGTAGCTTAAGTCAAGGGTCTGTTGGTGTTGAATTTGTCCTACATCCAGTGTTTGAGAGTCAGTACACTGCCATTCTGGTAGCCCAGTCTCACATGACTCTATGAAGAATTTATGAACCATGCAGCATGAGCATTCCACTTGCCAGAATGTCCTTCTGGAACCAGGGTCGGCCCAGGACCTCAAGAAACCTTTTGGCGTATGGGTAGGGCAGATGATAAGAGAGCATGAAGAAGGGGATGAAAGAAGACCAGGGCCCACATGGATCCTGGTCTGGGCTAAGGTGCTTCCCAGGAGGGTTCTGCTGACCCTGGCTGGTCCCAGGCTCTGGAGGAGGCCTTAGGAAATTTCAAAGAAGATATTTCTGAAGACCAGATCCCATTCAAAATCAGATCTGAGCTTGGGTCTCCCCATCTGGCTCTAAGTCTCAGGCCCAGGAGGGAATTTAGAACTTCAAGGAACTGCCCTCCTACAGGGCAGGGGTCTCAGGGTGGTACTGCTTACAAGTGTGAAATGTGGTGTTTTTCAGTTTATGCATTTGTGGAAACGGCTTTTTCCACCCTAATCCTTGATTGTTAGTTTAGTATGGAATTCAAGGCTGACAGTCATTTTAACGCAGAACCTTGAAGGCCTTTCCTCCACTGTCTTCTCAGATTCAGTACAGCTGACGAGAGGTCTGATGCTGGTGAGAGTTTTTATTTTTTTATAAGTATCCTTTAAATTTCTCTTTTTGCTGCTGAAGCTTCTTGGTATCTTCTCTTTATTACTGAAATACTGAATTTCTATAATGCTGAGCTTGGATGTGTATATGTGCACGTGTATATGCATGTATGTAATTTAGATAGCTCATTGCCTTGGACACTTGATTGGCATCTTAATTTGTACACTCATGTCCTTTGACTCTTGGAAAATGCTTTGTGATATCTCTTTGATGATTTCCTCCCTTTTGTTTTCTCTCTCTGTCACTCCATTGATTTGATGTGAGGCTTCCTGGTCTGATCCTCTATACATCTTACCTTTTCTCTTAGTTTTTCACTTCTCTGTGTCCCACTACCTGGTGATTTTATTAGATTTTATCCACAATTTATTTGAATTTCAGAGCCATATTTGTATTTTACAATAGTCCTTCCTCATTAGCTATTTGTGTTTTGTTGATGCAATAATTTTTTTACTCTTTCTAGGAATATTAATTAAAGAGTTTTTAAAAGTTAAACTTTTAAAAGTTTTTCTAAAGTATGTCTGTTCCTTTCAGAGTTACATATTCTGCTTGTTTATTTTGGTCTCTCTCTTGTGTTGTAGAATTTCTTCAAAAGTCCAATGATATTTGGCTGTTCCATCATATTTAGGAACCAGACAATAAACTGATCTTGAGGTGTGTGTGTGTGTGTGTGTGTGTAGGGGTGTGTGTGTATGTAAGGGGAAGGAGAGTGGCCAATGCTTGCTGGTTGGCCATTCCCTTTAATGTGATGTGGGGAAGTAGGCAATAGTCCTGGGGACCCATAACTGTCAGGTTGGAGGTCTTTTCTCTGTGGGCATTCCATTGCTTTGGAAAAGAATCCTCTTGTTATCTGTGAAGTGGGTGTATTAATTTTCTAGGGCTGTCATAACAAAATACCATGGACCCTGTGGCTTAAACAACAGAAATTTATTTTCCTATGGTTATGGAGGCTGCAAGTCCAAGATCACGGTGTTGGCAGGTTTGGTTTTTCCTGAGGCCTCTCTGGCCAGTGTCAGTCATCTTCTCACTGTGTCTCCTTATAGCCTTTCTTCTGAGTTTTTGTGTCCCTGGTGTCCCTTCCTCTTATAAATGCAGCAGACCGACTGGATTAGGACCCACCCTAATTATCTCATTTTAAGTTAATTACCTCTTCTTTAGGGCCCTATCTCCAAATATACCCACAGTCTGAGGTACTGGGGGTTAGGACTTCAACATATGAATTTTGGGAGGTTACTTTTCAGTCCATAACAGTAGGTAGATAGATGTCTATCAGTCTGCTAATTAGGAGAGGGTTTAAAAGTACAAGATCAACTGTTGGGTCAAGAGTAGGATTCTTAACTTTGGCACTTTTGACATCTTGGGCTGCATAATTCTTTGTTGTGAGACCTGTCCTGTGCATGGAAGGATGGTTAGCAGCAACCCCGGCTTCTACCCGCCAGATGCCAGTCATGACAACTAAAAGTGTCTTCAGACATTGACAAATATCCCTGGGAGTAGGGCAAAATTCCCACCCAGTTGAGAACCAATCTGTAGCTTTCTCTATTTTAGGAAGTGTTAGGGCAGAATATAGATGAGTATGGATGATCAATGCACTATATTTAAGTAAATATTCTCCTACCTCACCACCCAATTATAAATGAGAAAACTGAGACTCTAAGAGAAGAGGTAATTTGCACACAGTTGCATCTAACAATAGTAAAGAGACATGATTGGAATCCAGTTCAACTGGCTGCCAGTCCAGTGCCCTTTCCAGGAACTCAACTCTGCTGCTTCAGCATGATTTATTAGTAAACACACTGCCATTCTCTTCAGAAAGACTTCCTCTCTTTAAAGGAAAAAGTCCCCAACAAATTATTGGATCCTTTAAAATAATAAACTCTAGTAATAGCAAAAGCTTTTGGGAGGAACCCTTTTGAATTTTTTAAAAAGAACTTAAACTCTTACCTCAGTAGGAAACTGTTTTAAACTGGGAAGGTTGAGAGTGGATAGTTACTGTGTTCTATCCTCTATTAAGTGATTACAGATAAAATATTAACTTCATTCATTCATTCATTTATTCTTTTAGTTATTTCCCCAAACTCTCTGGCTGAGGACAAGCTCTGCAATGTGTGTGTACGTGTGCCTTTGTGTGTCTGCACGTACACACTTAGTACCTGCCTGTGTTTGTGTATTGTGGGTGTGTGTGATGTCTGTGCATTTCTATGTGGCATGTGTATGTGTGCATACACATTGGGTACACTAAATTTGGTTTTGCTCAAAAAAGAATAAACAGAATTTTATGGGAATAGTCCAGAGTACAGCACTATTACCCAGTGTTTCCTCTAGGAATAGCACACACGTATTCAGTATTGCTGATTTTCATCCTTTGCATCCGTGAAGCACTCTGAGCTCTCTTCTAACACCTTGACTGTTGGTGATTTGACCCCCAACCCCCCATCACCCAATTTGGGCTGACAGTACTGGCAGCACGCTGCCTGGAGGGTTCCTGCTGCCCATCAAAGTCAGCTCTGATGAGGCTTTCAAAACACACACGTGTCAGGTATGAGAAAGCTGCACCAGTGGGCCCAGACCCTCTAATCTTACTCCCAGGAGGGGGCCAAGAACTCTGCCCACTGGAGCTCATGACCTTGACCAGCTGAAGGCACTGAATCTTGGGCTGGGGGGCAGAAAGGATGCTGTGGACTGTGAGTCTGCAGGGATCCAAGAAAGGGACAGATGGCTGTAGACCAGTGTGAAGGGGGAAGTATAGCCTGGAAAGAAGGAGGGCAGGGTTCAGTCATTCTTTTGTTACCATATGGGCTAATTTGTTTCATTTCTTCAAATGTTATAAATTCTGTGATAGAAGAGACTCCTCCATTTTCTTTTCCCATGTCCCTCACAGGGCCCAGGAGAAAGCATCTGAATACTAGTGGATAAATAATATGTATCCTATTCTCTGTTTCAGTAGTACTTACAATGGGTATTTCACTCATTCATGTATTCAGCAAATATTTATTGAGCGCCTACTTTGTGCCAAGTATTGTCTTAACTTCGGGTTACAACAATGAACAAAACAGACAAAAATCCCTGCCTTTTGGAGAGACAACAAATAAATCTGTTAAGTAAGAATGTGAGCACTAAGGAAGACAAACAGAAAGGGGGTTTTCAGGTATGTGGAAAGGATGGGTAAAAATTTTAGGTAGGGTGGTCCAAGAAGGCCTCAGTGATGATGTGTGTGAAGACCTGAAAGATCTCCTTGGCGAAAAGAGGAGAGGTGCTTTAGATCATTTGGTAGTTTAGGTCATTTGGTAGTAGACTCAGCACTTCACTTACAAAGTGGGTGTTTTGTTTGTTTGGTTTTGTGCAACATCTTCACCTCTCAGAGGAATTGATGTTCTCTTGCTTCTGTCTCGGCCAATCCTTGCACCTGTGTGCTGGATTCCATCTTTCCCATCTCCTTAAGATGCTTTTACTCATCAGTATGGAACTCACCTTGCTGCAGGCTCAGGATGAAACTTGTTTTGGTCAGCATCTCCCCAGCAACAGCCCCACACTCCATGTGGAGTAGTTGATTCCAGTCTCCTGCTTCTGCCAGAACCCCCAGAGCCATCCTCATGCCCTTCTCCTCAGAGGTCCCAGACTCTACTCTGCTGGATCCGTCTTTCAAGCTTCTAAGACATCAGCTCTAGCTGAATGGGCTCCCTCCCCTGAGTCCCAGCTCCCTGAGGCCCTTCACTGAGCTCTAGACGTGTCAGCACCTACTGGGCAGCACTCCCTGCTTAGAGGCCAGAGCCCAGCTCCATGGGGCTTCTCCTCCAAGGGCCTGGATTCCAGTGGCTACCACCTCTGCCTTTTGTTTCCCTGGCCCTAGAGGAGGTGGTTGCTTCCTGCAGTTAAAATCTCTGTGCTTTCTCAGTGTTCCCTTTTGCTTTTTGAGCCCTTTGACCCCTGGATTTGCCCACCAAACCAAATGGATCTCTCTTGATCTTTATATCATGGCACTTCTGTGTAACATTTTTACTTTTCTGACTACTCTCTCCTTGAAGAGCTCTCTTCCCTTCTGCCCCATGAGACCATTCTTTCTTGGTTCTCCTTCTCACTCTTGAACCACCCCTCCTCAGTCTTCCCCATGTTCTCGGGCTATCCTTTAAATCTTGACTGTCCTCAGCTCCCTCCCTGGCTTCTCTTCTCATCCTGCTCCACTTAGACCATTCCGAGCCATGGCTTCAACCTCTTGTTAAGGGTTCCAGTTCTCCAGTCCTGCTCACACTTCTCTCCAGAGCTCACATTCTTATTTACAACAGCTGGTTAGATATTTCTATCTGAATATTCCCTAGGTTCTTCTTATCCCAAAATGCTATGTTCACCATCTGCCTCATAACCCAAGACAAAATGATGAGATCCATTTGGATTTCTCCCTCTGCCCTACATCCTGCCTTTTCTTGCACTTAACATTTCTTGAGGCTGTGACTTCCCTCTCCAGCTCCTGCCATAGTTCAGATAGTGAAAGCTAACACTTCCAGAGCACTTAATGTGTTCCAGAATCCGTACTAAGGCTTTTGTATACAACTCATTTAATCCTCACAGCAATAACTCTATGAGGTAAGTCCTATTATTATCCCCATTTTACAGATGAAGAAACTGAGGTACAGAAAGTTTATATGACCTACCCAGTCACACAAAAGGTGGGCTCTTAACAGGCTGTTTGACAGCCTTTCAAGCACCTTGGATGAATCCCCAGCTTGCCTGAATCAGTTTCCTTCTGTGGAGCTCTTCCCAAACCTTCCTCCACCCGCCTGTCAGAGTAGACTCCCTTTGTACTCACAGAACACTTACTATAAATGTTGTTAGCATGTCTTCCTCAATGGGCAGTCAATACTTCAAGGGCAACAAGGATTTTACTTGTTCAATTTTATCTCCAGCATCTAGCCTGGGGGCTGGGACATAGTAGAAGCACAGTAAATATTCTGGGGACTAGCAAGTATTTCGGGACTCAATGGCCAGTTGAATTCAGTGGTTAGAGCCTGAATTGGGGTCTTGCTCTGGGCATATGTGTATCAGCCGAGGGACACACCCCCAGGACAGTCACAGAAACAGAAGTCACCAGTGTCAGGTTGAATTTGGCCAGGTGATCTTGGTTGCCTGACATTCCCTAGGATAATATAAGAAAACTTTGACAAAACAGTGTGACCTGCTCTTGGCTTTGAGAATCCTACCAAATGGTGGGGAAATAAGAAACAAAACTCACGGCAAAGGCAGTATGCTAATCAGCTCCGTGTGTCTTGTCTCATGTTGCAAGAAAAAAGAATCATGCAAATGTTGTATAATTGTTTGTCTTCATTATGTGAGCTTGTTCCTCACTTCATTATGCACAGAATTTGCAAGTTGCTTTCTGCCTTCCTCCCATTTCAGATAGCTGATTTGAAATTTCAGGAAAGGTACATATTAATTAGCAGGCCTCCATATAGCAAATATTAATTTAGAAACTGGTGTGAAGCATAAACATCAATGTAACATCCATTATAGAATGAGAAACCATATAAATGTTTTCAAGGCCCAGAGATATGGGGAGGTTGGAATCATCTATTTTGAGGATCTGGATAAGCACATTTTTTAGGAGATTGTCCCCATTGCTCCTGGGAATGACAGCAAAGGATAGATGGAATGGGATGTTCAGCATAGTTTATATAGAAGAGGTGTGAGAATTAAAATTAAAGAAGAAAAACCAAGAGCAAACAGCACATAACTATGGATAATACCTAGGTAAGTTTCCAGGGACGTTCCCACCAAGCCCAGATATTTTAGTTCGTGTTCTTTTGAGTGACATGAACACAAGTAGTGTGGTATTCCTCATAATTACACCTTGTGGTTAGTGCTGAGGAAAGAGACAAACCAGGAGCATGGGGTAAATATGGGGCCTGTTCCTTCGAAACCATGTGACCTCACCCAAATCCTCCCCAGAGCTCCTGGAAGGCCTGAGTGAGAAAGGGGAGAAGAAGAGAACAGAGGAACTCTTTGGGGATCCCAGCACTCCTCCATGTATCAGCTGGGAGACATCAGCCAAGTTACTTGCCTATTCTGAGCCTCTGGTTCTTCATCTATGGACTGTAGATAATAACATCTACTTCTTAGCAGAGCTCCAGTGATATGAGAAATAAGGAAGGTAAAGGCTTCTGGAAGAAGCATAAACAAGGGAAGCCATTATTACACTTTTCTTGACCAAAAGGGAAGTTGCTGCAGTGTCCCAAAGTTCCCAGAGGAGAAGTCTTAGTGGCTAGTTCCTGAGAACCTGCTCAGCCCCTTTCAGGGTACCCTCCTATCAAAAGATTTCTGATAAAATCCCAGCAGATAAAAACATGGGTTGACATTTTTGTATTTCATTAAAACCTCAAAGTCCCAATTTTCAATCACTGCTTATGTTCATTCTTACATTTATTCTTGGCCCAAAGAAGGTGCTCAGTGTTGGAGAGAGTTGACATGGTTTCAGGGGCCCTGCCATTACTTTAGGGATGCAATTGAGACTTGCATAGACACAAGGGCCCTGCTTTGAGCCTTCCCCTTCCTGGTGCTCCCAACCCTATCCTGACCAGTCTCACCATCCTGGCCCTGTACCAGGGAGGCCACCTGTGTATATGGGAATGGAGGTCTCAGTAGCACCATGCTCCAAGTCAGGAGCTGCCCCGTGATTAGACATAGAAATAGGAGCAGGAGGAACATGACAGCTCTTTTACAGAAATCTAAATGACCCAGCTTCAGGAGGTTTAGTGAAAAGCCTACTCTTTCCCATCTTCCCTCACAAAAAGCCCTATGAAAAGTTCAAGCACCTAGAAAAGCCACTGAAGGAGCCAAATAGATATATTTATGCATTTTCTAAATTTAGAACAGTGGAGCGACATACTGTTTATAAGTGCTTGAAAGGTGTAAACAATAAGAAGGTAAGAGGAAGCTGAAGGGCTGCACAAGAAACTATATTTCAGAATATTTGATGGAACGGGATGAACATGAAATTACCAAAGAAATGAAACTTGGAAGAGGCCTGGTAGTCTAGGGCCGGCCTCCTGGGAAGTTGCCAAGGCAACTGTACCTGTGCTGTCCCCACCTTCTCCCTCTGACTGAATAAAGGGGGGGGGGATCTGTCTGGAGATTGATTCAGGGAAACGGATGAGTAAAGGGGATTTAAAAAAATTATGATGAATGATTATTTTCTGTTGCCTGGCTTTAGAGCAGAGACTAAGAATGAACAATAGTAAGGTCATCCAAGGACATTTAGGGTATGGAGAAAACAAATGAACTCTCAGCCAACTTGATGTGAGTGGCCATCCAGGTCAAATTCAGAGAATCTGACAAGTCTCTAGCAGCCTGTGGGGCAGGAATTGAGAGTGTCCCCATCTGTGCGAGGGTTAACAATACCCACCTCCTGGAGTTTTGGGAGGATTAGCTGAGATGATGCATGGAAAGTGCCCAGAGCCCTGCCTGGCATGTCCCAAAGGCATTCCCATTAGGAAGTGAGGGACTTACTGATCTTGGAATAGAAAGAAGATGTATATATTCTTGTATTTTATTTTTTGTTAGGAATGTTAATTGTTATTTTTAACCCCTCCTTATAATGTAAAATTCTCCTTTGAGTACACCTACTTTTAGTTAAATGGATAAATGACCAGGCTAAGAATAGAAGTTTCAACACAGAAATAATCCTTAAGTGAGCAGACATCTACCAAGTAGAGTGACACCAGCCAAACAGATATTTCTCAACTCAAAATAATGCTATTCCTAAGTAAAAATGTGTCTTTGTTTGAGAAGATAAGGCGGAACCTGAAATGTATATTGCTAAGTGAAAGAAGTCAGTTTGAAAAGGCTACATACTGTGATTCCAACTGTATGTCATTCTGAAAAAGGCAAAACTATAAGGACAGTATGAAGATCAGGGGTTGGAGGGAGGGAGGAAGACACGAATAGGGGGATGTTCAGGGCTGTGAAATGATTCTGTGTGATATTGTCATAGTGGACACATGACATGATGCATTTGTCAAAATTCACAGAATATACAACACAAAGAGTGAACCCTAAGGTAACTATGGACCTTATTAGTAATAGTATATCAACATTGGTTCATCAGTTGTAACAAATGTAGCATACAAGTGCAAGATATTAATAATAATGACAACAATAGGGGAAAACTAAGGTGGAGGGAGAAAGAGTATATGGGAATTCCTTGTACTTTCTGCTCAATTTTTCTGTAAAACTAAAACTGCTCTTAAAAAAATTAAATCTATTAATTAATTTTTTTTCTCTTAAATCGTCTGGGTGACTGAAAAACCTCCAGTATTAGAAAATCTTATTGATTATTTTATTTCATTAATAAACATTACACCTAATAAATATTGAGCTAATGCTAGGCTCTGAGGAGCTGAGATTAAATAGGGTCACTGCCTTCAGCAGTAACAACAACCACATCATTAGCTCAAAAATATAATACCTAATATTTATTGATTGCTTCTTATAGTCTAGGCCCTGAATTCACTCTCTCATTTAATCCCATAACCCTATGGGGGACAAATAAAGAAAGCAACATTTTATATTGGCTTGGCAAATAAGGAAATAAGTTTGGAAAATTTAAATAACTTGTCTAAGGCCATCCACCTAGGAAATAATAGAGTCAAAACTGTGTTGAAGTAATTGGACAACTGCCAATCAGAAGTCTAGTGGGCCCCACAGGAACAGGGAGCCAGGTAACATTCTTTATTCTATTTGTAAGGATGCTTTGAAGAGTTTTGTTCTCAGTGAAATCTTCAAGTAAAGATATTAGAACAAATTCCATTATAAACAGGAATCGGATATGGTTCTGCCTCAAAAAGCTGAGTAACTCTTTTTACAGAAGAAATCTATCAGATTATGTAATTGTATTTCTCCATACAAATTTGAAAAACCCCTTTATTGCAATTATTGTTGTTGCTGTGAAGAGTACATTAGCACAAATTAGAACTTTATAGCTATTGAGAATTAAACTACAAGGAAAACAAGTTGGAAAATGAGGTGAAGCTCACGTATGTATCTATATTTAACTTTATATGAATAGGAGCATTAAACTTCACTGCTGCTTGAGGCCATTAAAATCTTTTTCATTGTCCCAGGAACACTGTTGCTCAGATCACTTCTAAAATTCATGCGAAAGAGAACAGTGACTATGGCAAATGAGACCTATCCTTTCTTTCCCACATATAGGTTTCATATAACCATCCTTTCAAGGGTTCATTGACTCACAATTGTGAGACCACCTTGAATTAAGGTAGTCCTTCTCTTAAGTAGAACATAGTCAATTAACCACCAGTAAACACCATGTATAAGCAGTGTACCAGGAGTTACAGACTACAGAGGGGGAAGTAATCTCACAAAGAACTAGAAAACAAACAAGCACACACACATGAGAAAAGAACTGTAGATCTCATAATGAAAGCTAACATCACATTTCCCACAGGTGGATGACAGAAGCCTTGGAGATGAAAAGAGCTTGCAGCAAGGTTCAAAAAAGGCCTACACCCACAACCAAGAACATCTTTGAAATCCACAGCTCCTAAATGTTGACTGCTCATAGTCTCTGTCCACCCTTACAGCCCTCACTGCCTCCTGCCTCTTGAGTGACTGAATTTTTTTAGTGAAAAACCCAATATCACCCATTGCAATCAGTTTTGTCTAGGGCACTTCTGCCTTTTCATACCCAAAGGAGGTCCTCCTTTGCAAGGTGGGCCCATAGATTTTGACTGGGTTAAATTACTGTAGAGACCAACTCCTTCTCCTTACTAGGAGGTATGCAAACAGACCGGACCATTTATGGGTGGTGAGGGAGGGCTTTACAGCTCTTTCCCAGGTGACCCTTCCCAGGGCAGATAATCCTGAGAAGCACTGGAAATAGACATCTCCCCATACCTTGAAACCCTATCTTCAAGGGTAAAAAGTGTCATCTTTAAAGTTTCTCTGAGGAGTGGTAGAAAATGACTCAGTAGCTCTAGTCATGTACTTTAATATAGATCCCAAAGGAAGTGTAGCTGGACTCTGCGTAAAATGCCTTGACTTATTATATCTCCCAACTAGTCCAACAGTATACTTGCTTTGTGGTCAGATAAGTCTGGGAAATGCTGAAGACTTGAATATTTACAGTGCAGGAAAAATATTTTAAAGTACTAGAAATTTCTACAGTAAAAAACCTTTCTTTACATCCCCCCTCCTCCTCCATTTTTCCCCTTTGTAACACCAGTAACATTCCTAGGAGAGCTCTTTGAGAAATCTTTCTTTAGAGTCAAGAAATGTTCATGAATATAAATACCTATGCAGGATGCTTGGTTGATGGATTTCTTTCTTATGACCAACTATTGTAAGATGATTAGTTCCTGCAAATTGCCCTTCATGACAGAAAGTTCACACACATCTTCTCACTGCCCTCCATCCATTATCTGGAGCCTAAAACAGAAAATTCAATGTATTATGATGTAAATAGAAAGGTCAGTCATGTCTATCAAGGCAAGGGCTTGTTAGAGAAGCAGAAACATGCCCCTTTTCTGTTGCTCTGAGTCATCTCCCCAGAGTTAGTTACTTCCTAACTTTTGGAAAAAATGAAGGGACAAATAACAAAATCCTTGCCATTTTCTGAAGAAAGGAGATGAGGCACCCAATGATTTCTGGATACTGAGAGAATTATTGACTGATGGGGAACTGAAAGGAAGCTCTGCCCCTACAAATCCCTGAACAGGAGTGTGGCTGCCCACAGGTAGTGTCCTAGGCTCCTGGAGCAATCATAGAAGACCCTGCCACTGTCTTATACAGTTCCTGGCATCACTGGTATGTGATGTTCATGCTACAGTGGCCCAGTGGTAATGACCATGGTAAAGACCATAAGTTGTTTATCTGCCTCCTCGCTCCTCCAATCTCCTCTCTAACAATATACTCTCTACTTCTCTATTCAGAGAAGTCTTCCCAAAATACATGAATGTTTACCTCCCCTCCCTCTGAAATCCCATTAAAATGATAGTATAAACCCAAAATGATAAAGAGAATAGGATGAGGACCATAAGCAGGTAAGAGGGTTTAACAAAAGATGAAGTGGTATCTGAGGAAACAAGGCAGAGGACGCAGCTATAAAGGGTCTGCAAAGGGGTAGCTGAGGAAGGAAAACAGAGAAGATCTGAGGTAAGAGGTAAGGAAGCCATTGCAGAAGGCACACAAAGGAGCAGGCAGCTAAGGAAGGATCCCACCTGGAGAACCCAGGAGAGGCTCAGGACTTAGAAACTCCAAATTTCATCAAAGGCAGGAAGGAGAAAAGGGATCAAGTATTCAAAGGGATACTTGAAAGTCTATATATGGAAGAGTTAACCCCTCTACCAACCTTTCTCATCCTTTGTGGAGAATGTTGAACATTGAAATATCTACCTGTTAGGCAAAAAGCAAAGAAATAAACATTTGTAAAGTATGTTGCTATTGTCTGAATTGCCTCCCCCCAACATTCATATGTTGAAGTTCTTACCCCCAGTACCTCAGAATGTGACTATATTTGGAGATAGGGTCTCTAAAGAGGTAATTAAAGTAAAATGAGGTTGTATAGATGGGCCTTAATACAGTATGACTGGTGTCCTTATAAGAGGATGAAATTAAGACATATTCACAGAGGAAAGACCATGTGAAGGCACAGGGAGAAGATTGCCATCTGCAAGACAAGGAAATAGGCCTTAGAAGAAATCAACCCTGCTGAAACCTTAATCTTGGACTTTTAACCTCTAGAGACATGAGAAAATAAATTTCTGTTTAAACCACCCAGTCTATGGCACTTTGTGTTGGCAGCTTTAACAAACTAATACATATATTTTACTCAACTGAAATTGAATAGTGTCACAGAAGAGTTCTCTGTAATTTGACATTGATGGGTATTACCATAGTAGTGACTGTTTCACCGTCTGATCACCCTAAAGGGAAGGCTGCTTAGTAACAAGGTCCTTGTCCTTCACAGATAGTTCCCAGCCAGCTTTGTGTCACCTAATTCTTAAATATGAGACTCCCACCATTTATACATAGGTTACCTTAAGAGATTTAAGGGAAGTCTCCAACATAAAATAGAGAAACCAAGATAAATAATTTTTTTAAATGACCATGGATGGAATAGATAATTCAGAGAAAGAAGGTTAATGTTTCCTAGTTAATATTCTTAAAGAAATTTGAGAAAAGATTACAGTATAAAGCAAAAATAAGAGCTATGAAGAAAGGATGGAGAAAGAATAAAAAGCCTGGAAATTGAATATATGGCTGTAAAATAAAACTAATTGAAGAGCTGGAGGATATTTAGGAGCCCTCCCAAAAAGTAGAATACAAAAGAAAGAGCCCTAAAAGGAGAGAATATAATAAACATAGAGGGCCAACAGGGAAGGAACATCTTACAATAAAAGTCCCAGAGGGCGCCTGGGTGGCTCAGTTGGTTAGGCGACTGCCTTCGGCTCAGGTCATGATCCTGGAGTCCCTGGATCGAGTCCCGCATCGGGCTCCCTGCTCGGCAGGGAGTCTGCTTCTCCCTCTGACCCTCCCCCCTCTCATGTGCTCTCTCTCTCTCTCATTCTCTCTCAAATAAAACCTTTAAAAAAAAAAAAAAGTCCCAGAAAGAAGGAATAGAAAACTGAGATTATCATAAAAATAATGCAAGAAATTTTCATATACTTGAAGAGCAAGAATCCCCAAATTCAAATGGATAGATGAAAAAAAGACTCAATATCATTTTGAAATTTCAGAACATCAACAACAAAGAGAAAATACTAAAATCTTCAAGTGAGAATGAGAGAGAGGAAAAAGGGTCCTGTAAAGAAATGAGAATCAGAATGACATTGGATTTCTCATCAGCAGCACTGGATGATAAAACACAGGGAACAATACTTTCAAAGCTCTAGAGGAAGATTGTGTTCAACCTGGAATTGTGTACCTTGCTAAAGTATCATTTAAAACAGTTATATGGGTAAAATAAAATCATTTTCAGAAATGGAAGAATTCAGAAAATCTACTTACTATACATCCTTTCTTAGAAAGTTAACTGCGGATGTGGTCCAGCAAAATACATTCAGAAATCAGGAAGAAATAAATCATGTGATTCTAGATAATGAATTCAATTGAGAATTCAATTCTGTGCATCATATTTAGAAAGTAAATAGTCTAAAAGCAGCACGTTATAGTGCTCAAGGAGAGGGGTCCTAAAAAAGAGGGGGAGGCTTGATAGATTACTTGTCATGATAGAAAATCTGAAAAAAAAAAAAAAAACAGGAACAAAATTAAGACAGTAATTCTAGGAAAAATCAGACTGTTGAATATAAAAAAGATAACTTGGTAAAACAAAAACAAGAAAGGAAATATAATCAGAGTCTATGACTTGGTTACGCAGCAAACAACTTTTACATAGTCAATGATTAAAAACTATATTGCTTTTTAAGTTTTAGATCAACCTATGTCAAAACACAGAAGATTTAACTATGATTATGAAAAGATTAACACTGACAATCTAGAGGTAAAAGTACAGAGGAGAGAGCCTGGGAGATCAAGGTGCAGGAAGCTGTTTGAAAAGCTGAAGTGATACTAATATTCTCATTTACCATCTGGAAGTTAAGAGATCTTATTTATATTTGAAAGATAAGGAAATGATTCTGTAGATGTATTACTTAAAGGTACAAAGGCAAGATGTAGAAGAAAAATTAAAAAGCAGGTCATTAGTATGGTGATATATAATGAATATATAGAAATTGTAATACATCTCCTTGCAGTCAATAAAATGGGTGTCACTTTAGATATAGGAAAATGTTTGAGATATTTTAAACAAAAAAAAAGCAGACTATAACATTTTAGTTATAAAATGTTCATCTAGTTATTTCTTGATTATAGGCTTATGGGTCACTTTCTATACTTCATGCAGTTCATCCATGTAGAAGGTGTATTGGTTATTTACTATGTTTTGGCACTATGCTAAGGGCTGTGAGTATTGAATATGGAAGTGGATAAAGACACTCAATCTCTGCCACACAGCTTACAGTCCAGAGAGGAAGATACATATTGTACCAGTAACTATTTAAAAATGTGAACTCCATGATGGAGGACATTCGTGATGTTAGGAGAGCATTGAGCACAGGTCCTAAACTTAATCTCAGAATCTGGAAAAGATTCCTTCAACCAACGACTTTTAAGTTTTAAATAAGAGAGATTTGTTTTTTTTTTTTTTTTTTTAAAGCAGAGATTCAAAATAAAAGCATATTGTTATTTCAATTACATAAATGTATGTGCTCAGGAAAAATTCTCAAGGGACACAAAATATTAACTGAGATTATCTTTCAATTTTGGAATCTGAGGAATTTTATATTTTTCTTTATACTTTTCTGGTTTTCCAAGTTTCTACAAGGAGGATGAGTGGCTTTGATAATAAAAGCTATTGTTACTGGTGAAGCAGTTAGGTATTTGTGCTGTTTGATTTCCTTTCCCTAGTCCTACCTATGGAAGCTGAAGGCAGTTACTAATCTATCTGAAGCACAAACAGTTACCAAAACATCTGTCTACCCTAGGCATTTTTAAAGACTGTCATTGGAGATGGTAGATTCCTTTCAACAAATGTTTCAGTTAGCAAACTTGGAGACTGTGTTTGCCATGAATTTTGTTAATAGAAGCACATGTTGGGATACTCCTTGAAAGTGCAAGGAGATGCAGATGACAGATATAAGCCCAGGAGTTACCTATTATTTCTGATACTTCTTTATTTATTGGGCTACTGTGCCATGTCTTTTAAAATTTAACTATATCCTATAGTATGTTTTTATTGAAAAAGTGTGGTTTAAAATGTAAAATAATCCCTGTTTTTATGCCCATGTTCCTTGGGTTGCGTTCTTAGGTTCTAAAAGCATTTAAGTTGGTTCTCCAATGACTAGTTATTCCTACGTGTAGGATCGAATCTATCAGTGGTGATTTTTATGGACTTGGAAATTTAGTTTACTGCACATATAAGTCCTCTGCATCATATTATTTCTCCAATCACACATTTATATCATTATTTTGAGAACCACATAACTCTGTATTTTATCCAAAGATCTTTTTTCTCCAATATGAACTAAGGTAGAAGATCAAATTAATGCATCATAAGTTGGCAATACATTTAAAAACCTCCTGTTATAACTACAAGATTCAGCTGAAAGGTAAATTGCAGTGTGTGCACCCAGAGATTTAAGATCAGGTGCTGGGGCATCAGCATGCACAGAAAATCTCTGTGTTCTCATGTCTTAAGAGATTTATTAATATAAGGAAAGTCTAGGATTGGTGTGTGAATGTGTCACTTTATCTAACTTCATCTTCTCACTTCTATTTGTTTGTGTGTCTCTGCTAGAAAAGGGGGGAGGTTCAAAGGGTATTGTTATATTACAGAAATAGTACAGGCTGCTAGTCAAAAGAATTGGATTCTAATTCTGACTTTACCATTACCTAGGTAAGTCACTTAATCTCTCTGGTTCTCATTTAAACCAAATGATCTCTTCAAGTCATTTCTAATGTAAATATCCAGTGATTTGATGAGATCTTACTTTTGGATAAATCACAAGTAAGGGCTGCTCTGCCCAGTTCCTCCTCCTCTGGGATCCAGGCCTTTTGTGCTCACCCCTATTCAGAGCCACTCTGTCCCCCACCAACTACCTACTCCAGGAAAATCTCACAGCAAGAATTCAACAGTGATGAGGGAGCTATACTAAAACAACATCCTTCATATGGCCCAAAGGAGAGAGATCTGAAGGGGTATGGGGTAGTCAGAGTCCAAAACATGTGTCTTCTCTGGAGGAACCTCTCAGGCCTTCCCAGCTAAACTCATGGTCTTATCCCTTTCCTAGTTCTCTTTCTGTATCCATTTACCTGAACTTCTTCCAAATCTACTTCCACCTCCAGATTGACCTCTAAGCTGATTCTGCCATTGGGGACAGTGAAGGGGTCATAAAGGAAAGTAAGCAAAAAAGTTAAGATCCATTCAAAGGGAAAAAAAGCTCACAATAACAAAAACCAAGGTTCTGTATGCCCCCTATAAACATAAAACACTGCTTTCCTATAGAAGCTCAACCATTTTCTATATAATTCTGATTTTCTATTAACAACCTACATCTTTCCCAGAAGACATTTCTTTGTTCTCATATGTACGTTTCATCTAAAAGTACATTCCATAGCACAATGATCCAACTATGGGCTGAATTCTCTGGAAACTGCCAGCATTTCTCTTTCTACCTTCCTTCTGTTTCTAAGAGCAGTTGTGGATTAGTATAGACCCAAAATGGAAGTTGAAATATGTATTGCATCATTTGTCATGTAGCTACAAAGGAAGCAGCAAAGCTAACCAGAAATGAGCAACAGGAGATTTCTGATAAAGAACTCATGGTTATCTAGAAGCTGATTTAAATAACAGACACCAGAGTTTGGAATTGCATTCTGAACTACAAAATTAGAGGTAACTGCCTCCTACTTACATGATAGTGTCAATTTAATTTGAAATTTGAGTATGGTTTTATAAGCTTAGCATTGCATTCTGTGGTAGTGCAGAGAGCATTTTTGTATTTATCAGGTTTCCATGCATTTAAATTCGGAAAAAGAGATGACAAAAAACAAAGACAAAAACAAAAAACAACAATCTGGGTATCCCTGATGTGGATACTATGATGGATGTTGATAGTATTTAGAAATAAAATGAATGAGATTACCTTTTTATGGGCTCAATGTTCATCAATGAAAATATGTAACTGATGCATTGAGCCCTGTTATCAGGGAGTTTAAGCCTTTCCCAACATAGAATAGGAAGGTAGAATGGATGCTTCTCTCATTGGGTTTGCATCAAGTAGACCAAATGAAGATTGTATAACTCATGCACCTCTTATTTAACTTTTCTCTCTCTAATTTGGATTCTGACAAGAGAGACAAAGGAGGAGCAGTGAAGTTCTGGGGGAATTTAAAATCTTGCTGCATCCCCAACTGACCCTAGTTTGGGCCACTTCATCACAGAAGCTGCTCCTGCCAATCATTTTTAAAAACTTTAGCCTCATTTCAAGAGACATATTGGTCTTGCTTCTGCAGACTCGTAATTCCTTTATTTGCTCTTGGGAAGAAAAAGCAGGTAGAGGCTTAAAAGCTAGATATCCCTACAATCCCATCTCCTTGTTCACCATTCTTAACCAGGCAGAAAGCTGACTGGACACTTTGTCTCTAGCAAAGGGATATTTTCAGATACTGAGGTGTTGCCAGAGACAACTGGTCAGAGAAGTTAGGAGGGAGAGGAAAGAGGAGGATCCAGATTCAACCCTTATAACTGGTTGCTGCTTTCCCCATAAGACTGTGCATTGATAGACCCCCTGTCCCTCGCATTTCCTTTTTCCCTACCTTCTCATGCGATGTCTCTTTCTGACCCCAAATTTGACCTTTCATAGTAAGAGGTCAGTATGTTTTCACACTTGGGAAATCTCATTCAAGAATTCTTGTCAATGGACAAGTCATAAGAAGCCCTTCCATTTTCGGGCTCGTTGACGTCACCAAGGAGGCGATAAATATCTGTTGATATAATTGGATGTGAGATTCAGTGTTGAGATAGCAAAACTCTGCCCCTCGTTCTCTGGCAGGGCCCTATGATTTATGCAGGAGCAGAGGCAGCACGCAATCGAGCTGTCAAGAGAGCGTCAGCTTATTAGGCAAATGCTGCGTGGTTTCTGAAGAGGGTCGACGCTATAAAATCCCACTCCAGGCTCTGGTGTGGAGAAACTCAGAGCCCAAGTCCGTTGAGAGACTGAAGAGAAAGATAAGAGGTGAAGAAAAAGAGAGTGAGGACAGAAAGGAGAGGGAAGAAAACCCCTGAAAAAGCCCGGAGACGTTCCTCTGCAGAGAGGCGGCAGCGACCCACTCACCTGCAGAAGCACCTCAGAAGGTAGGGAGTGCCTAGACGGAACCGCGCCTCCAACTTTGCATTGCCTGAGCTGCCACGGTGTGCGCGGCGGAGCCGGGTGTCCCTGTGAGGGCATGTGTGTGAGTGTGAGTGTGTGTGCGTGCCTGTGTGTGTGCTGACTGTGCCTCAAGATTCCGGTAGTAGCCGGCATGTGTCAAAAGCAAACTTAGACGGCTGCTAATCATTCTTGGAACTGCCAGTTACTCCTCGCTGGCATTGTAGACCAGTCCCCGCCATCGATCCCGACCCCTGAGAGAAGGACGCAAGGGCTGGGATGGAGAAAGAGGAGGACGAGGCAGCAGTTCTCAATTTGGAGGACGACGCGGAAACATCCGGAAAGGGCGGGGTGGGAGCGGGGGAGATCTAAAATTTGTAGATCTTCTTTAGAGCTCGGGGAATCAGTTTTGGGGATCGTTAGAAAGGGGACTCAGAGATCCTTCGAGGGTCTCGGAAGAAGAAGGGTCACTCCAGCAAGACGAGGGGCTGAGCTTGGTGCTGAGCTCTGTAGTGGTCCCCTTTCCTGCCCCCAACCCCCCATCCCTCCAACTCTAGAAGTCCTAGTTCGAAAGCTTCAGCACCGCGGACAGTGCCTGCCCGAACCCCTGAGGCACGTCTGTGGGTGTCATGTAGGAGGACCCCGAGTGCACCTCCCATTTAAGCTAAACTCTGACCAACTCTTTCTTTCTCTCTCTTCCCTTCTCTCATTCCGCTCTCCGCCCACCTCTCTGCCTCAGCGAGCGCCCCTAACATGCGGCTGCCGCTGCTCTTGTCCGCGGGCGTCCTGCTGGTAGCTCTCCTGCCCTGCCCGCCATGCAGGGCCCTCGTCAGCCGGGGGCCCATCCCGGGCGCCCGGCAGGTCCCTCAGCACCCCCAGCCCCTGGATTTCTTTCAGCTGCCGCCGCAGCCCCAGCAGCCGCAACAGCCGCAGGCTCGGCCCGTCCTGCTCCGCATGGGGGAGGAATATTTCCTCCGCCTGGGTAACCTCAACAAGAGCCCCGCTGCGCCCCTCTTGCCCGCTTCTTCACCTGTCGCTGGCGGCAGCAGCAGCCGCCTTTCGCCGGACGAGGCGGCCGCCAACTTTTTCCGCGCGTTGCTGCAGCAGCTGCCGCTGCCCCGGCGCCCGCTCGACAGCCCCGCAGGTCCCGCCGAGCGCGGAGCAGAGAATGCCCTTGGCAGCCGCCAAGAGACACCGGAGAGGGAGAGGCGATCCGAGGAACCTCCCATCTCGCTGGATCTCACCTTCCACCTCCTCCGAGAAGTCTTGGAAATGGCCAGGGCCGAACAGTTAGCGCAGCAAGCTCACAGCAACAGGAAACTGATGGAGATTATTGGGAAATAAAACGGTGCGTTTGGCCAAAAAGATGCAGCATTTAGCACAAAAAAATTAAAAAAAAATTACAGTATTCCGTACCATAGCGTTGCTCTGATACCATTTGTTTATTTTTTTATAGCTTGAAGCCTAGACGATATACCGCAAGAGAGCCTATACTTAATTAGCATGCACAAAGTGTATTCACGTGCAGTAACAGCAACAAAATGTTATTTGTATTGTCTACTTTAAGTTTTCATTTCCAGGTGTCTTTAATGGTGTTTAGAAAGTATAGACCCAGAAGGAAATGTTTTGAAGCAGACAGAAGTCACCCAATTTATTTTGTTGTGGTCTGAGCCAAAGAGAATGTCATTCTCTTGGGTGGGTGAAACAAAATCTGTAAGCTCTTTGAATCAACCTTTCCTTGTAAACGTTTCAGTAATAAAACATCTTTCCCAATCCTTGGTCCATTTGGTTGTGTAAAAGAATGTTGGATATTTATATTTTTAATAAAAGCTGCAAAGGTAATCAGGACTTTATTTTTCCTTTTCAATGTTCATAGGAGTAAAACTCTCAGCTCCTGGCTTCCTTCACCCTGACTTCAGCACAAGAGAAAACAAAACTCCTTACATTAATATCCTACTAAAAATACATACATACACCAGTGGCTTACACAGATACTGCAATTGCCTCTCTGTACCTCAGATTACTCCTCTGAGGTTAAGTTAAATAATTTAGGAAGTTTCTTCCAGCTTTCAGACTTGATAATTCTATGAATGGAAGATCAATTCATAATGGAAATAATAACTAACCCTGATTAACTATAAGATGTTAAATAATTGTAGAGGGCGGGGCAAAAGGAAAGGCAAAGAGGAGAAGGGTTCACAGGGCATTCCTCCAAACTATAGGGCCAACACTGCTTGTTTTTGTTTTTGTCTGTGGTATGAGAAAGACTCACTTTATCAAGCTACTACTTTGGTACCATAAAATATAGTTTTTCTATGCTATTTTCCAGGGCCTACTTCTAATAGGAGAAACTTGATAGCTTCTCCACTTAAAGCAACAAATTTAATTGCTATGAAATGGCACCTGGGAAAATGTTTCAAAAAAAAATATTTTGACTTTAATAACTTCACAAATGCTCTTCTCATTTATGTCTATACCAATCCTAATCACTGTAGTTCTTAAGCATATAAACTACACATTTCTAAAACGGAACAGGCACATCCAGTTAGTTTTACAATGCATTTATCTTTGGTAGTTGGGTTATAACTTACAAAAATTCAATTGAATATTTAATGCTCCAAAATTAACTTGGAGTACGAACATGCTTCTTCCTTTGGGACCCTTTGAATACACTTGACTAGTGTACTAATAAGATCACATGAAACACTGAATAAGTCATTATAAGACTAAGTTGTTAAAAACAGCATTTATTTAAGAGTCCATACAGAATAAAGTAATACTTATGTTTTGAAAGAGGCATTATGGTGGTGATTTAAATATATATATGTATTTTAAATGTGTATTGTGTATGTATATATATTTAAATACATGCAGTTATTCTACAGTTCACCAGGCTGGTGCCTCAGTAGGTACATAAGAAAGTAGACAGTTCCTGTTGGAAATTCTTTTTCAATTTAAGTGCTTGATATCTGCACATCTATCTTAGATTAGAAAAATGTCACCAGAAATGTCCTAGGCCTTCAGCCTTCTGGACTATGAAAGTGCCACCAGAGTTAAGGAACATTTCTGGATATACATCCAGTGACATCTGTTATGGAAAAGAGGAAACCTTTGTAAAATGTTTCATATCTTTGGTCAATGATTTACCTTTTGTCCATATATTGATAAATTAGTCACTTCTGAATACTGAATTTCACTGACCAACTGCATTGTTATAGAAGAAAGAGAGTAAGAGCTACTATGATATTATAACAAAAGCCAGTGCCTATCAGAGACAAGAGTGTAGTGCACACTTTTTCAACACTTGCCACTTGTTATGGATGCACACACACGTATCACACCTACATACTCTTCATAATGTTTCCCACACAATAAAAGATTTGCATAAGATCAAGTTTCTTTTTTCCAATACTTTCAGCAACTATTTTCTCAAAATTGTTTTCCCTCTGGAAAGTCATCTGGAATTAAAGGGGTTTTTTTTGTTTTTGTTTTTTGTTTTTTGTTTTTTTGCAGAAATCCTGTTCAGAGGTCCCTTTCATCACCTGCATCATATTAATTTCATCTAGGTTCCCTGCTGCTGGTGTGCATCTCAGCCAGGCAGACCGAGGGCAGCAGCTGGAATGAACATCATTCATTCAGGGAGTTCAACCAGGAAAAGGAGAAGACATGACGAGCTGGCTCAGAATCAGCTCCATTCCCACTCCCTGAAGCTGCAGCCTGTACCTGGAGGGGAGGGTCCTCAAATCCAATCTGCAATAGAAGAAAATCTGGATCAGAGGAAGAAGAGCCTAGTCCTTTTGGGTTGGTCCAGTCACTTTTCTACTCAGGAGAAAGGATAATAATAATAATTATTATATAGAACATAATTATTATTAGGGCTGGAAAGCAAGCTCAGGCTGTCTTGGCTATGGCCAAGAGCCATGAAACAATTCACGCTCATGAGCCAGAAAGGGGCAGCGGTAACGCATGCAGTGGAGGGAAGTTCTTGGGAAAGAGTCCTGGCTATTTTTTTTTTAAGTCCACTTGTATATGATTTACTGAGATGAAAGTGGCATTGAACTAATAGGAATTTGCCTTTAGAAAAGTCCACAGTGTACAACATGATGACTATAGTTAACACTGCTGTCTGACATATTTGAAAGTTAAGAAAGTAGATCCTAAGAGTTTTCATCACAAGGGAAAAAAACCATTTTTTTTTCTTTTTGGAATCAATATGAGATAATGGATGTTAACTAAACTTACTGTGGTCATTATTTCATAACATATGTTAAGTCAAATCACTTATACCTTAAACTCACACAGTGCTGTATATTATATATGTATATGTAGATAGTATTTTTTTTTTTTTTGCAAAGCTGCAGGCTTAGTTTTGAGCAAATCATGAGTGAAAGGACTTTTTTTTCTCTAGGCAATAACATCTAATGACATCAAAATTTCTAAAGAGATATCTATCTTTTATATAGATATCTCTATAGAGGGTATCTATATTTTATAGAAACCAGGCAGATACCATTTGTGATTTTGAAGTAATTGATCAATCTAATCTCATAAGTGAAATTAATTTCTGTTGTTCTGAGTTTAAAAAATAATAAATGGGGGACAATCATAAAGAAGTCTTGCTGAAATGCAATTTGATGTATATACTCAGACTCTTTACATTTAAAGGTACTCTGACAAACACAGTTCTTCCTAGAGCTACCGAAGACAGGCTAACATATTCTGATGACTTCACTTGTAAAATTATCCCGCTGGATTAGAATGGCACTGATTTCAAAGCAATGAGGTAGGCACATGCATTCAGTGCAGAAGCCTGGGGTGATTTTGTGAAGCTGCTGTGTGAATGGACGATAGAAAGCTGGCATGACAAAGCAGAATTTTGGTAAGTACGCTGTGTTGTTGCCACTTGAACAGTTTCGAGTGAAAAATGAGTGCTTTTCCTGCACCTTCCCAGATTTTACCCTAAATATATGTTTTGGGGTAATGTTTCAAGTTCAGTAAAATCGTCCCAAGTCCTTATGGTTTAGGGATTATCCTTCCAACTGCCATGTTGTTCCTTGATAGAAAGTTTAGAAGGGCCATGAAATCATACTTAGTCACAGTAGAATAAAACCAAAGCAAGTAGTTTTCCATGAAGGAATAGTTGAGACATCAAGTGAAATTGGGCTTTTTAAAAAAGGCTGCTATTATGCTATTAGATCCTATTGGTAATGGGTTAGATGCCTCTGTGTCCTTGAAGTTGGTGTAGAAAAAACAAGATCCTGATAGAATCCTGTGCCTTTTTATGCACATCAAACTATTCTCTTCCCAACTGTAGTCACTTTAACTAATCCTAAAACCAAAAACCAAACCAAACCAAAATAAAACAAACAAAATAAAAAACAACCAAATAAACCCCCAATCCAAGTGATCTGGACATATCAATGATCTGTAGAAGACTTTTTCTACCCATTTTATAGGAGTAAATACCGAATTCTGCCTAAACATACAGACCATGAGTGTGCATTTTGTAGCCTCTTTTGAAAGCAGTCCCTAATCAGGAGGAATCTTCCATGACAGCTGTTCTGTCTAAAGGGCAAAACTAGTTGGGTAAGGTATTTTCTGTAGAGGGCTATAATCTTTGCAAAACTGCGGCTGGCTAACAAACCATTTGGTACTGCTTTTGGGATTTGTATATATTTTTGTGCTTTCCTGTGCTTGAGATGAAAATCTATCTTCCATTGAAAACATTCTAGCTCTTAGTCACCTGACAGCCTTCAAAACTTGGTATCAAGTTGTTGAGGTTTCTCCTTTTACATCCCCGTGTTTTCATGCAGTTGTTAGATTTCCTTCTAAATGACATGGACAGATGCTGTCTTTCAGAGAAGAAAGGCCAGTGCCAGAGTGGGTGCCAAGAGCAGAGATTTATCCTGAGTATTTTCAGGTGACTACACCATCTCCTTGGTCTTGTTTATGTAAACTTGGGGACCCACCAACCATCTCAGCAAAGAAGTTCTATGCCAAAAATGTTGAGCCTGGCACAGAATCCCAGACTAACCACTTACTAGCTGTATGACTTGGATAGGTCAGTTAACCTCTGACTTTAAAAACTAAGGTTTTTCTTTTTGTAAAATAGAGATGAGACCCTATCTCACAAGGCTGTTGTAAGTACTGAATAAATAAAGTAATACACCTAAAGCATTTTGCACATGCCTCACTTATATTAAGTGTTTTAAAAATATGCATTTCCTTCTTTCCTCTTCTCCCTTCCCTTCTCCTCCCTCCTTCCTTCCGTTCTTCTTACATTAGTGAAGAGGCTCCCCTACCATGTAGAATCACCTGGGGACTGCTTATGAGGAACTATATACAAGAGCAGTGACCCCCTGTAAGGAAAGATTATTATATTTGCAATGCTCATCTTGTCAGAATTGGTTATTATAGGATTTAATTCCTGTGGCATATTGTAATCATGATTATTCATGACCTGCCCAGTGTATCTCCGAAGTAGCCCAACTTTATATATGGCTCTTTCCTAAAGGAAGAATGAGATAAAGATTTAGAAACCTCCTTTCTCTAAGTACAGCCCATTAAATCATAAGCAGACATTTTTCCTATAGCCTTCCTCAAATAGAATTGTATATACGTATTCCTTTAAATAGTTTTCCAAATGCTAGTTCTCCTCTATCACAGGAAATGCTATTTCTTGGGAATACAGATGTTCCATGAAGCTGAACAAAGGACAGAAAATGACAAGCACTGAACTTCCCTACCTGCCTTTGAGTTTGTCCTGCATTTCAGTCTACTTTGAGATGTATAAAAAGATGAAGAAAGGATTATTAGTCCCTTATTACGTCTACATTTTACACATTTTTCTCAAGTGACCAAACTTACAAACCTCACCTAATACTATGCTGTATCAGCATGGGACTTCAGATAATTTGAGAAATGAATTTTAGTCATAAAATACAAGCAGGAAATGGACTAGGGAGGCAGCATTTTCCCTGTCTCAGCTGCAAGATGCAATTCAGTCAAGATCCACAAAAGACCATAGAGGGGAGTGACATACATTTGCTTAGGAGAAAGACTATTTTTCTTAGATGACCTTGACCAGGAATGCCGGGTATTCATGAACCAGATCCACGCAGAAACAAAATCTTTTCTTGGATTTTTTTTCCTGTTACTATCAAATGTTTTTTGAGAGGAAAAAAAATAATGTCAGATTATGGTACAAGGGTTTTACTCTGTAGAAGAGTAGGGTGATGAGAGGTTCTTCCACCCAAAGCTGCATGATGTGCTAGCATCAGCCTTGACAAATGATGTCATCTAGAATCATTTGTTATTGATGGAGATTAAGGAGCATGCATTCTTCCAGAGGCTTGTGGACATCTGTCTCTGTGCACAGGACAGTTCCAGGTTATGGACAGTGTTTGCTTGGTCTGAACTGTGTGGCTGAGTGGTATTTTGACAAAAACTCGAATTAGTTGCAACATTAAAAAATCAGGAGCAAGGATGTGGAGAAAGAGAAGCCCTTGTGCACTGTTGGTAGGAATGTAAAATGGTGCAGCTGGTATGGAAAACAGTGTGGCAGTTCCTCAAAAAATTAAACATAGAATTACCACATGATCCATCAAGTCCACTTTTGGGCATATACCCAAAAGAGTTGAAAGCAGAGACTCATACAGATATTTGCACACCTATGTTCATAGGAGCACTATTAACAATAACCAAGAGTGGAAGCAACCCAAGTGTTTGTCAATGGATGGATGGATTAATAAAATGTAGCATACACATATAATAGAATATTATTCAGCTTCATAAAGGAAGAAAATTCTGACACCTGCTACAACATGGATGAACCTTGAGGACATTATGCTAAGTGAAATAAGCCAGTCACAAAATGACAAATATTCTGTGATTCCACTTACAGAATACAGGAAGTATCTAGAGTAGTCAAACTCATAGAAACAGAAAGTAGGATGGAGGTTGCCAGGGGCTGGGGGAAGGAAGGGAAAATGGGGAATTGTTTTTTAATGGGTACAGAGTTTCAGTTTCGCGAGATGAAAAAATTCTGGAGATTGGTTGTACAACAATGTGAATATACTAAGACTACTGAACTATATGCTCAGAAATGGTTAAAATGGTAATTTTTATGTTATGTGGGTTTTGCCACAATTACAAATTAGGGGAAAAAATAGGAAACTTCACATTAAAATCTGGATTTGCAGGTTCTCTTGACAAAGCAGAAATGTAGCAATCCAGCACCTGTGTGGAGAGCCCCTGCTCTTTGTCCCCTTGGACTGGGTATGCTCTCTCTCTTTCCTGATTTCCATCGTGCTCACTACTCCCTTTTGCCTTCTCTGCTGCAAGGCTGGTTTCAGTGTCCTTTTTTGTTGTGCTTGTATAGATGCTATGCTCAGATTAAAGAGGAAGGCAAACTAAATCTTGTATTTATGCTTTTATTAACATTTTTCTTTTACCTGGCTTGCTTTTTCATTAATGTTACCTTTTTGGTCTCTAAGGACACACAAACCTGTTGCTCTTAACCGAAGGCTACTTTTTAGTAGGAAAGTGTCAAAGAAAAGAGCATGAAATGCTCAATGGAGTCTTTGGCTTGATTTTTTTGCTAAATGTGATTTTTTTTAAGCCAACATGCTTCCTGTGGCAAAATTCTTGATAATCAAAGCATGAAACTGCCTTCAGTGCTCAAATGAAGCCAGATGTGTCCCTGGGCACTTAGCAGAGGGGATCTAACTGGGTGCAGTTTAGTGAACATGCTCTTAGCGTGGGGGCAATAGCAGCAGCCCCCTTTACCTAAATGCACCCTGCCACATGGTTCACTGACCGAACAAAACCAAACAGATGCTTTCCTGGTATTCACTCTGGCACAAGCCTCGGTAGTCACATTTAAGAGGGAAAATATTTTTTTAGCTGGCCCCAAGTGAAAGGGTGAGCTCTCTGATCAGTAACCAGTGCCCTCAAGCTTCCTCGGGGCTTCCTAGGGGCTCCATGAGGTGCCATCATCTGCTTTTCCCCAAATGATCATTCTTTCCACCTCCAGTGATCCTGGTCCATTATCATTTACCTGCCTGTGTTCCATTTCCTTAGCTTATCCAGGTGATAGTAATGTATCTGATAAACTGAATTACAACTAAGACATTAATGGATGCTGATGGCTTAATGTACACCCCTGCCACATAGCATGGAAATGTCCGTGTCTTATCCTGAGGGACAGCTGCGGTGGACATGGGAGCCACTATGTCAGGCCATTGGAGGATATTGGGAGCAGTGAGGAAATTTGTGTCCAAGCCCCCACCCTTGGGCCTCCATCTCCTCTCTGCTACTGTGAATGCCAATCACAAATTCAACCTGACAGAAGGATCGGGTTATTACCACCTGTTAAATGCCAGTCCTCCTTGGCCAATTCAAAAGGATCCTTGCCCATCTATAATGAAATCCATTTGCCTTAAAGGAATGTGGATAGAAGGGATAAAGCTAGACTTGAGGCTGCTGAGTGGGCAACCACCCTGCTTCTACCCTGAACCTGCTAGGCTGCATCAGAGAATCAAAGCCAGATGCTGGAAACAGGTGTGAGTGGGATTGCTGAGGTCATGCTTAGAATGCTTATTCAGAAAGACTAAACTCAAGCACTGGCCTGCTCCCTACTTAGCATTCCTGAACCTCAGGCCCTTGGATAGCTTACGCATTATGGATTCCAGACTGGAAAAGAGAGTACGCCCAAGAGCCTGAGCCATGCATCAGTCTCTGAGGAATAAGTGGGGCCTGGTCTGTAATTCACAGCCAAGGGTCTAAGCCCTGGAAATTCTGCTGGGCAGGTCTTCCACCATGGGCATTTCTTTCACAGGAACACAGACTTTTCTGCTTGGTGGTGGAGCAACGAAGAGGCATTAGGAAGCACGGAGCTGTGTAAATATAGCACAGTCTCCATGAATGCTAGAGGAAGAAGAAAGTAAGTATACTCCAAAAGATCTATAGAAGGAAAACACCTACTAAAAGCATTTTTTCTTGGGAGGATCTGCAGCTGTACACACTAAGTAAAGAAATGGGTAAAGGGAGGGGCGCCTGGGTGGCTCAACTGTTTAAGTGTCCATCTCTCAATTTCAGCTCAGGTCATGATCTCGGGGCCCGGGGATCCAGCCCTGTGGACGTCTTTGGGCTCTGCACTCAGCGGGATGTCTGCTTGAGATTCTCTCTCCCACTCCCTCTGTCTTTCCCCCCCACACTCTTTCTCTCTCTCTCTCACTCTCCAAAACAAACAAATCAATCTTAAAAAAAAAAGAAAGAAAGAAAAGAAATGGGTGAAGGGATTTAATTTGGGGGCTTTGTTGTCACTAACGCTGCTTCTTATTAAGGGGAGACCAGAGACCAGAGTAATTTCCTCAGACTTCTGAAGCAAAAAGAAATAAAACTCATTCACTTTTTCTTAACCCAGAGTAAGATTTATGGCGTATACTATTTGGTTTGTTTCAAACATGGTATTTAGGCATTGATGGAGTCCGGGTGGGGAGCAGGAAGAAGCTAAAACGTTGGTATCACAGCCTGGCAAAAAACTTAAAGCCAGCCTTCTTCTCAGATATGGACCCGATGATTGTGTGTTCAGTATAGAGTGTGTGTTCTCACCCACTCTGAAAGAAGTACTGAATTACAAAAAACAGCTAATTAGATCATTAATTCCTCACAGACAGGAGCTTCTGTGCCTTGTGTTAGGCAAATAGGCCAAACAGGTCCTTTTCTAGGGTCTTAGGAGGTTGCTAGTATTATTATGCCCAACCTATAGATGAGAAACCTCAGGCTCAGGAAGGCTGAGGACCTTGCTCAAAGTACCTCTAACGAGAGTGCTGAGAGTGATTAACAGTGACCACAAATCCAAAGAGAAAACCTAGTGCTGTTGAGCGTGTGAGACTCACAGGAGGGGCCAGTTCCACCATTGGAAGTCAGACTGAGAGAGGCAGGTTGGTCAGCAGTGTGGGGTGCAACTAAAGGGTCAGGGTACTGTCGGGCAATGGTCAGCCACGGGCCTGCGAGCAGTGGAGGCCTAGAAACGACCTCTCTCTGCCCTCGTGAAGCTGTGCCAGTGCGTCAGGAGTGGTGAGTCAAAGCAGGGGAGCCCCTGCGCACACTATTTTCGCTTCAGTCATCAACCCGGGTAAAGTGGGGATTCACTCGCTTTTCCTAGATGCGAGCTTGGTGTATAGTATATTGCATGCTCACGCTCCTTGGCGAAGCGCAAGGGATCACGGGGCTCTAAGCTCCCGCTGCTCTGTGACCTTGAGCAAGTCGCGCATCCTCTATGATCCTCCGCCATAAAATGTGCAAGCATCATGATTCTACTGTACAGGGTTGTTGTGAGGTTTGAATGAGAGAACCTCTGTGGAAGACTTTGTAAATGATAAAGCAGCGAACACACATTAGTTACAGCACTGCCACGTGGCATTGGTTTCTCAGATGCATTAACAAGGTGCTGGATTAATTCTTTGTGGGTTGAAGTGGGAGAAAAGGCATTTCATGGAATTCACTAAGATATGTAAACAAAGACAGAAAAAAAGTCCACATTATGTACAATACTAGCAAGGGTCTGAGGTTAAATCAGAATAATAAAACAGTTTTAAGACACAGGGAGCAGAACTCAACTAGCTATGTTGTAACAACTCCCCCAGAGAGCTCTCCCTGGTGCCTGCCTTACTGTTTTCACAGAATTGTAGGGCTGTAGGCACAGGTTGCCAGGGGAAATGAATGCATTATACTGCTCACACACAACTTATATTTCCCTCTTTAAAATGGATACATCCATTTTAGCTTCCTATTAAAATAACATCTACCAAGCATGCTATTTCATCCTGAGAAATATAGCCTACAGTTTTAGTAGAGATATTTTTTGTCCTTTTAGGAAAGCCCCCAAATTGACAGTTATTAGAATGTCACTTTCCCACCAGGAAAAAAAAAAGGCCAGAAAAAGAATTATAGTTGAAGAATACAAATGAAAAAGCATTAATAATGTTAATGTAATGGTCTCATTAAAACTTCCTTAAGAAAAACCTTACTCTCTCCTATAGCTTTTTCTATGTAAAATGACTGCATTTTATTATCATAACTTCTTATAATTGCTAGAGTTATTAAGTCCTGGACAGTGTTATGCAGTAAATGTAGGCCAGTCCTGAGCCCTGATCAATTTTCTCTCTATTTTTACCGAGCTTAAATTCCAGCACAGTCAGGGCGCTGGCATATCAGGGATTTGTAAGCTTGAATCTCCTAATTTGTAAAAAATACAAGTCGCTCTCAGTAGGGATTTCTGTTTGAAAATAATCTGACACCCTGAATCCCTCAATTAAATTTAGAGAACATAGTTAAATTTTCATTCATTTCAGTTTGTTTTAGAAAATTAAATAGGTCATTTCAAAGAACACAGGACCCATAGTCACACTCATGGGAAATCATGTTCTTGGTCTCCTGCTTTATTTTTTAAAATGTTCTCTAATACCTTGTGAGATTAATCTCACTCAGAAAATCAGCTTTCCTGCCCTCTAGCCTCCAATATCTCTCACCTCTCAGTCTCAAGTGGCAACTAGAGTTGATATTACCCTGGAAATCAGAATGAATGGTTTGGTCTCAAAGATCATTTGCATGAAAATGATTTCATCTTTTTGCATGTGACACTTGTGGAGACTCAGAGTTCCACATGCTGCTTTTCCTCGGAACTTTGGCCTAATGTTCATCCTGGTTTAGGAAAATACGAATATTTTATAGGAGACCGAATCTTGGGATGATGAGAAATTCAATAAAGTCTTAGATCTGGGGACACATATATTGGTTTCTGAGAACCTAGGAAATAAACCCTTCAAGAAGGGAAAAGACTCTGCTAGCCCGTGCTTGTTAAACCATAGGCTGGTTTCCTTCCTTCCTCCCTTCCTTCCTCCCTTCCTTCCTTCCTTCCTTCCTTCCTTCCTCTTTCTTTTTTCTCCCTCCTTTCTCCTCCCCCATTCTCTCTCTCATGAAATGTTTTTATTTTTCTCTGGGCGCACTTTGTAACCTCACAGGATAACATTTATAGTGCCTGAATTGGGGACTAAGATGGTATGGGCTGGTTTTCCTTGGTGACACTTGCCCACTGGCCTTGATTTCCACACATCCCTTCTGCTATTTTAGAGTGAAGAGCTCAAAGGTGTAGGGGACCCATGTGTTTCCTAGGTTCTGTGCCTGAGCCCATGATATGCTAGATAGGAAGAATCTGGAAACACTTGAGACAGTAGAAGGGACCGTGTACACCTGCTTGTCAACACTTGGGTTGGGAATCTTGGATCTTCTTAGTCAAGAAGACAGCTTGGTGCTGTAAGTCCCTGGCCCATGATAGGGTAGCCTCTGCAGTTCTGTGACAACTGGTTTAGATAAGACAAGGAGTGCATTAGGGCATAAGTGTGTCATGAAAATATACAGAGACATTAGCTTATACAGCAATTTACATCAGAACTAAAAATAGGGCACCATAGACCAGTGACAACTAGTAATTGAATCATAAAGTTCAGCCTAGTCACTTAAAAGCATTAGATACGTCAGCTATCTCAGCTCCTGCTATGCTTGGCCCTGTACATTGCTTGGGAAGGAACTGGGGCTATGAGGCCTTCCCCATTGCCAGACACTTGGTACACCTTAAGGATTGTCAGCACCTTTCTCCTCTAGGCTCTCCCCACCTTTCTTCTAACTGTGCTAAGCTACCTTAAAAGATTATGTGTGTATGAGGACCCTCCTCATTACCCATTATACCCATTAAAGCAGGCAGACACACACAAAAGAGAGAGATAGAAAAGAATTTTGTTTTGCTTACCATTTATCTTGGGATAAATTCTTCAAGACAATAGAACAATGCTAAATGTGAATGCACCTAAACAGAGTTTCAAATGCATGAGGCAAAAGTGATATAATTTCAAGGATAAATACACAAACCCACAGTTATAATCAGAGATCTCAAACTTCTTTTCTCAGCAATTGGTAAAACAAGTCAACAGAAAATCAGTAAGGATATCATAGACTTGAACAACACTATCAATTAACCAACCTAATTGACATTTATAGAACACTCACCCAACAACATCAGAAAATACAATGTTTTCAAGTGCATGTGGAACATTCACCAAGGTTGATTGTATTCTGGGCCATAAAATACATCTTAAATTTTTTTTTTTAAGATTTTATTTATTTGCGAGAGAGAGAATGAGAGACAGAGAGCATGAGAGGGAGGAGGGTCAGAGGGAGAAGCAGACTCCCCACTGAGCAGGGAGCCCGATGAGGGACTCGATCCCAGGACTCCAGGATCATGACCTGAGCCGAAGGCAGTCGCTTAACCAACTGAGCCACCCAGGCACCCGTCCATAAAACATATCTTAAATTTAAAAGGATTGAGATCATATAAAGAGTATTCTCTCTCCACAGAAGAATCAAACCAGAAATCAAATAGAAGGATATCTGGAAAATCTCCAAATATCTAGAAAATAAACACTACTCATCAACTCATGGGCCAGAGAACAAATCCCAAGGGAAATTAGAAAATATTCTGAATTAAATGAAAGTGAAAATACAACATATCAAATCTTGTGGGATTCAGTTAAAGCAGTGATTAGAAGAAAATTTATAGCATTAAGAGCTTATATTAGAAAAAAAGAAAGATTTCAAATCAATAATTCAAGTTTTCACTCTAAGAAACTAGAAAGAGAAGAGAAAATTAAACCCAAAATAAGCATAAGGATGAAAATAATAAAGAATAAAGATGAATGAAATAGAAAATTCACAAAAAAAGAGAGAGAGAGAGAGAGAAAACCAATAAAGCCAAATAAAACCAATAAAGTGGAGGACTTACATTACCTGATTTTAGAGACTTCTATAAAGCTATAGTAATCAAGACAGTGTGGTGTTGGTAGAGGGACAAACATACAGATCAATGGTTCAAAGTAGAGAGTCTACAAGTAGACCTGAACATATATGGTCATTTCAATTTCTACAAAGTCATCAAGGTATTTCACTGGGGGAAAGATAGCCTTTTCAATAAATAGTGATGGAACAAATATCTATATAGAAAATAAGCAGACAAAAAAAATCCTCAATCCTTATCTCACAATACAAAAATTAACTTAAAATGATCTTAGATCTAATTTAAGAGTTGACACTATAAAAATTCTAGAAGAAAATGAGAGAAAATCCTTGTGATTTTTCAGTTAAGCAAAGATTTCTTAAAACACAAAAAACACAAAGCATAAGGGAAAAAATGACAAATTGAACTTCATCAAAACTAAAAATCTTTGCCCTTCAACTGGGAGAAAATATTTGCAAAATATGTTTGATAAGGGAGTTTTATCCAAAATAACATAAAGTACTTTTACAACTCTCTAATAAGATAAACAACCCAAAGAAATTGGGCAATAGTGAACAGATACTTCATCAAAGAAAATATTAAAATGACTTAGAAGCACAGGAAAAGATGCTAAACATCAGTAGTCATTGGAGAAATGCAAATTAAATGACATAGAATACACATCCATTAGAATGGCTAACATGTAAAAGATTGACACAGTACCCACCGGGATGCAAGGAGGGGATTAAGTGCAAAGGCACACGAGGGCACTTTGTAGAGTAATGGAAATATTCTACATCTTAATTGCGGTAGTGGCTGTATAAGGCTACATATTTGTCAAAACTGATTGAGCTATAACACTTAGGTATATTTTTAAACCACATATCGTTCATCTCTTCATTCATCTAGTATTCTGTGATTACCTCTACCGTGTACATTCTAAGAATTTGCTCTACTGGGCAGTGAGGTCTGTAAGTGCCCTTAGGTGGATTTTAGAGTTGAGCCATCATGGATTTTAATGGAGTTTATGGCATCAAAAGGGGTAATCGCAGCTGTGTAAACATTCAGCTGAAAGGGTGCCTAGGAAGAGATTTGGAAGAGTTGGAAGTGGACATTTATGGAAGAGCTTCAAGGTAAGACATGTATTTTGAGAAATGCGATGGGCTGTCTATTTCACTGAAAACCTGTTACTATTGTCCCTTAGCGTGGCTTGTGTCAGGGCTGAGTCTGTAACCCTCTCAGTGAAAACATCCTGGGATAATTTATACAATTCTTAGTACTAAATGTTTCACTCTCCACTGTGTAAATCAATGAATCTTTTCTTTGAATAGTTGCTTCATCTTCCCAGTGAGAAAACTGAGGCTCAAAGAAAGTAAATGCCCAAAGTTAGTGCAGAGAAGTGGCAGGCAGGAACCTAAGTCCTTTTTACTAATTTCATGGATCCTTCCAGTGCCCTAGACTTGGCAGAATTTCTACCCACCTTGTTTGTCTATTTTCAGTCTTGAAGAATGGAATGTGAAAAGTAGATATTCTATTCTTAAACAAGGAGCTATGATACAGTAAATCTTCTAGGTTCTCTTATAACCACAACTTCATACTCTGGTAACCCAACTTCATACTCTGGTGAAATATATGAGTTGAGGTTCTTTAAAGAGGCAGAAATTGCAGCGATTTTAATGTCAAAGTTCCTATCTCCAAAGCAACGGATTCTGACTGGGGTGTGGGGTGGGGTGAATGGAAGATACTCTGACCTTGGGGCAGCTGCCATGGTCCAGCTCAGGTGTCACCCGGAGCAGCTGCCTACTTAATCCACCAAATAGGAAGACATTTCTCTGGAAATCCCTGTTCCCTGAACAGCTCCCCTTAAACACTTTGGACAAATTCTTCCATACAAGGCCACTAAGCCTCATTAGGGAGGGAGGAAGGGGAACAGGGAGGGTCTTTCATTGTTGCTGCTCCCACTTCTGGAAAAATCTAACTGCCACATATATCCCCAATAAAATACTCAACTGTCCATGAATGTGGGTGGTAGGAGTCGTCCTTGTCTTAGCACCCAGGTGTAATTTGCATGTAAGTTGTATAGGAAGTTCAGGAAGGGCAATGGAGGGAAGCAGACTGGACCCAGAAATGGCCATACAAGGCATGCCCAGGAGGTGAGGCTCACAGAGATTGCTTTCCAAGGGCAGCTGACCTGCCTTCTTCCCACCTTATTACTGCCCTGTCCTCTAAGATTGACTAGGGTGTGATGTCACCTTTTCAAAATAAATGTAAACATTAATACATGAAGTAGATCAAATGTTATTTCCCCCAAACTCTCTTTGCATTGACTGAACATACAGCAGATATGGCCTAGAAAGGTGGAAACTTAGAGGGCAATTTTGCAGCTAAAGACCAGTTCGTGTCCAGGGGCTTTCACGGGGTTTTCTGGGAGAAATAGGATGTTACAGGATTCAAAGTGCATCCTGCAGAAGAGTCTCTCTTCTATGGAATTCAGTTTTGCCACAAGGCTGAAGCCAAACCTTGTTGAGAAATTTATTTTTTTCAAGAAAGAGGGTGGGAAAGGCAACAATGCTTGTCTGATCTAACAAAAAGCAGAATCCCAGTTTGCCACTGATGGGGATTGCCTGTGTGCTTAGGTGAAGAGAGAAGGCACGGGACAAAGTGGAGATTGTATGGTATCAGAAATCACAGGCAGCAAAGGCAACGGCAGGTTTCACTGTGTGAATGGCTGTGAAGAAAGCACCTGGAGACAGAACATTTGCCTTCCTAAAAGTCTGAAGGTGACTGAACTGAGTTTACAGATCCGTAGGTAAGCCTGAGATGCTTGAGATTCTCAGGCAAGCTTATTCCCTGACACATAGTAAAGAGAGGTAAGACCACCCGGGAATCAAGGAGAGCTTTTGTATCACATCCTAAATGTCCAGGGAAAGACTAAGGATAAAGTGTGAAATTCTAATAAGCTAACCTTGCATTGGACAAATACTAATTTAGTGAGTTGGGTTCTGAGGTGGTGAAAGTAAAGCAGGCCTGCAAAAAATCCACAGAGGCCAGGAATCTGATACTATGGTGAGGTGTCTATTGATCTGTCCATATTCTTTGCAACAGGGAATGCCAATCACTTACTCCAGAGCACTCCCATCTGTCTCACCCTTATCTTAGCAGACAGGCATGTGAATGTCGGGGTACATGACATGGGCTCAGTGGATGGCGGACAAGAAGCATGACTCTCCCCCTGCAGCCTCAGAGAAGCATTCCATGGCAACAAAGCCCCAAACCTGAATTCTCAGAATGTAAACTGAACTCTTCAGACAATTATTCAGATCCACAGTTATTCATGATATTCCCATAAAATATGCAGTTTTCTCTCTCCCCCATTTGCCCCACTGAGTCCATGGCCAATGCTTCCACCCACTGCTCTTCGCCACAAATCATGAGCAGACTCTAAGGACACTAGGAACATTCTAGGGTACACAGATTTCTGGCTGACTATTAGAAATTGGGGGCAGATCCTAGTCACCGACTGGTGACATCACAGGGACCCCTGGAGATCCTACTGTCATTGCTGAACGGACAGCTAATGAGGCAGAAAGGAACTCTGATGGGAGCTTCCAGAAGAGTCAATGTCAACCCAGGAAAAAGTCAATGAGGCAGAAATAGCTGAGGCCTTTCAGCACCAGTCGCCCTGAATTGCTTCTGAGCTACAGGCACAGGGAGCTGGGCCTCAGGTCCAGCAGGGTCATTTACTCAAAAGTACAGGAGGTTTGAATCTTTAAATATTATCAAACTGATAATCTTCAAAAGGCTGTTAAAGGAGTAAGATGTCAGTTCCTATGCAAATCTTGTAACAGTCATTAAGAAAAGGCTTGGCTATGAGAAAGGTGTCTCAAAAATAAAGGCTGTTGGTTTTATGACTTTTCTTTGGTTCTCATTCTTTATGTCTGGTGGATGAACATTGATCTTCCTGCTTTTTATTCATTTAGATCTCACCTGGCTGAAATCCCCTTGATGGTGCTGCACCCAGGATACCCTTCCCTCAGAGATCTCCTCTCTCAGGAAAGACTGTAGAGTCTGAGGGTTCAAAGAGAACTGAGAAGTCACCTGGCCCACCTGCCCACCAGCGCAAGAATTGCCTGCGGATCTTTGACAGGAGTCATCCGGCCACAGCCTGGGTGCCTCTGGGGTAAGCAAATGAAATGTAGCTACTTAATCTATGGAAACTGTACATATTCCTGAACTAGTCCTTTGCTGGTCCTCCCTCTGCTTTAAGAGCAGTGAATCCTCACAGCACTATTGACGCCTTTTGAAACTGGCCTCCCCTCATGGCCCTTTTGGAGGGTCCACTCTTACTGGATTACTGAATAATTGCCCACTGAGTCACTGTTCTGAGTCAGGATTCCCTTCCATGCAGCATTAGACAATGGAGCAATTCTCCTCAGGAAGGCACCTTGAGGTGATTGCACTGTAGGGAGCTTGAAGCCATGAGTATTATCTAGAACTTGGTTCTTGTTCAATGGCTGAGCCTCAAAGTTGGGGAGAAATTTATCTCTAAGCCTATAGAGTAGGAACATTATGGAAGAAACTGCATGAGATGTTAGTGAAGGGAAAAGAAAATATTTCCTACCCATTAAAGCAAAAACCAAGCACTGAATCTGACGCCAGATGTAGTGAAGTATAAGAAAAGCCAAAAGTGCTAGGCAGATTGCTAACTCCTGTGAGAAAACAAGAAGAAAGCTTCACTGATATTATCACATATTATATTTTTCAACATCATTTAGATGGATTTTGCGTTTTGGTTTGGAGCCCTATTACATGCTCCTATTATGGGGTTTTGCACCACTGTTTTCAGAAAACAGCTCCTTCTGACTCCCACTTCCACTAAATATGTAAGAAATCCAATTAACTTTCTAGAAATAAAGTTCCCATAAATTTTCTAGAAAACTTTACACTCCACGTTTTAACCGAAAAACTACCTCAAAATGTTTCCTCACACCAAACAATTATTTTTGTAATTTTTCCATTTTTGAAAATAAATATATGACACAAAAGCATGTTACTTTCAGTTTTCCAAAAATAATTTCCCTTTATTACTTCATGAAATTAAGGTTCACTTGAGCAGGTACAGTCAAGACAATAAGTAACTTTCTGATTTTTGAAAAATGCCGTTTGTTGTTCAGAATCACATGATGACCCAGGAGCACGGAACCAGGGAGTATTTCTTTGACATTCCATGTGTGGGCAACACTCATATCCACCCATCATTTAAGAATGTTCATGAGTATGGAGCAACCATGAGCATTCTTCCTTGTGAAGAAATTATGGAATATTTCTTCTAGGGAATCTTTGAGCCATGCAAACATCTGACCCATTGTAGGAAAAAGACATGGCCTTCAAAGTACATTATAAAAAGGAAAAAAAAAAAGGTATTACGTGACCCTTAAAAAAAAAAAAACCCAATGTAGGAAAACCTGTGCTTTTCTGCTCCCAGCAGCACATGTTTAGGAAGCGCTGGTTTAATCAAGCCAAGACTATCTTTTTCTAGCCATAGCCAGCACACTCCCAGAATCCATGAATCAACCAGAGGTTATTTTCCAGAGCGGACTTAGAACTCAGTTCAAACGTGCTCCTTCACGGTTGCTGGGAATGACACAAAAGCAGGGGATTAGTCTTTGGGAGCCCGGGGAGGACACAGAAAAGGCTGAGCAAGGGCAAGTGGCCTTGGCGAAGGGGAACCTGGGCCAGCAGCCAGGCACCGAGAACAAAGCAGCTTTCGACTGCATGGACTGCAAGCGTCAGGGCCAGGCGTGCTTGGACCCCCTCCCCTGGGACGCCAGGTGTGGGGTCACCACATATGGGTAGAGTGAAGTCAATCTGTTTTCTTTTTTGTTTTACCAGCCTTTAAAAGAAACAAAAAGCCCCCCACACAAGCCCAAATTAAGGGATGAGTTGTTTCTGTGTTTTTCCCACAGCCAGGGCTTCTTTCTGCCCCTCGGGAAGCCCTTCTTTCTTGCTGTGAGCCCAGCAGGACGCTAGGTGGCGTGGGGGAGCATTCGGACACAAGAGCATCAACACTAACCTGAGAAGTAGCTGCAGGTGAACTAGTTTCCTTACCACTCACTGCTGCCCTCTCACCAGCTCCGGCTTCTGCCACTTCTGCCTTCTGCACATTCGGATCCTCAGAACCGGGAGGCCCTATGTGTCCCAGACCTTCGCTCCCTGGGGTGGAAGGTGGGTTGGTGCTGGCTTGCCGGGTTTGGCCTTTATACCAACTAGGGTAAAACAAGGGATCCGCAGTGTCCGTTGCTGCAGGGACTGGAGTTTCAGACTCTGTGGTCTGCTGAGAGCCAGTGGGGACAACCTCCCCCTTAATCGGGACAGATACATTCAAAAGTAAAAAAAGAAGAGGAAGAAGAAGAAGAAAAAGCAGTTGGTTTTAGTTCCCTTTGGGTTTGAAAACTATGAGCTCTCTGTGCAGTGCCTGATTTAGCGCATGTTCTAGTTCATCCCACCCTCTGCAAGCGCTCAGGGAAGGAGAGCAGCCAGCTCCCCTCTCTCTGGGCCCCTTCACGTGCCCCCTCTTCTTTTCTGCGCTTGTCCTTCACCAGATGGTAGCCTGGACAGATACACAGCAGACGCCTGAAATGAAGTTTGCTTATAAAATATCTGATATAGGAGAAAGGTCAATCTACTGGCCACAATTAATATTTTGACATTCCAGGTGGGCTCCCCAAACCTCTTTTCTAAAATCCCAAATTGATCTTGTTGACCACATCCAACTCTCATTTAGTTACCACACCTCTTTCAAACTCAGTGCGATTGGTATACCCAGAATTTCAAGATTCTAGGAACCATAAATAGTATTTCAGCCTGGTTTCCTATGGAGACGGAGCATAGAATATAATTCTCTAATTCAGAGTTTCCCCTCTGAGGTTTTGTTTCTATAGATAATTTCAATCCACTTTGAAAGCAGGTGCAAAACCAGGGCACCTTTTTGATGAATCTACATTGCCCACAAACTCCACAGCTCGAGACCTCTCTGCTGCAGGTGTCATGACATCGGCATGAAGGCTTGAAAACTGGACGGTGACATCTCAGAAACTAAGGGTCAGCCAATCAGATAGAGGATTTGGGATGAGTTATCTCCTGGGAAATTTCTATTAACAGTTCTGTTAACACATAATCTCATCAAATGGCAGATACATAGAAAATTAGACGTTGTTTGCCCACTTAATGAAAGATGTAGTTATATGTCAGGGTCAGCAACAGGGACATAAACTAGCATGACTTCTCTATCTACTTCCTTTATTATCTATAGAAAATTCAAAGTTCTGTAGGTATAGTCATTTTTACTTCTCACCTTAGATTATTTCTCACCCTGTACCCCATATCTGTTTTCAGAGCAGACCCAATCTTCATGACATTGGCTCTCTAGGAACTAACGTGTTACACATATACCCCTCTCCCCTGCACACAGATTTCCAAACATTGCTTCAGGTTTGAGGGTGCTATTGGCGGGGAAATCGTGTTAAACTCGGTCTCACCAACCAATTATAACAACACTGAACCTTGTTGAATCACTAGAGGACTGTCCCCCCTGACGCTGAGACTGCTCTGAATTCTTTTGTCTTCGACATACAAATGTCTGGCCTATAGTTACCCTTTTCTTAAGGCAGAATAAATTGTTTAGGCTAGTCAGCAAGGAGGCACACCCGTGCGTCCTGTAGGAGGGAACTGGTGAATGGTTACCTGTGTCACTGGGGCATCTGCAACAGGTGGCAGGGCTGGAGGTGACTCTGGAGAGGAAGCTGGAAGTGCCCCTGGGGCAGCCTGGAGCTCTGAGGCCAGCTGAGAGGGCTCCAAGGCTTTCTCCGGACTTTCATCTTCTCCTGATGACTCTGTTCGAACATTTTCTACCTCTTCCACTTCTACTTCCTCCCCTTCTCCTTCTTCTTCTCCTTCTCCCTCTTCTTCATCTTCATCTCCTGGTAAGGTAATGTGTTTTTAAAATCATTATAATTATCACTGCAGCTGTGAAATCAATTAATGGCCAGTACTTACAGCCCCGATTAAGGTCAGGGCTAGGGAAATCTTCTCCATCAGACTGGAGTATGGCCCAAGTATGCCATGCTGGGGCTTGTGCTTCTAGCTAAATGTGGACAGGAGAAATGGGAGGACGGGCCCAACCATCACCATCCTCTTTGTTCCCCTCCCCAGTACAAAGTGCAGTCCTTACTACTACCGTGAACTATGCACCTGACCCCCCCCCCCCAGAGCGTGGTCACGTTTATACCATATTCTGTCACATCTGCAAGCTCCTGGAGGGCTGGGGCTGGGATAGTCACTTATCTCTGTCAGATTAAATAGAAATGCAACTCTCTTCCCTTTCTCAGAAAACATACAAAACCCTGTCTTGTTTTCATGTCTTACCTCCTCTGTTCAGAATGCTGACTTTTGCCACAGTTAATGCCGTGACTCTTTTCCTAACACGTTGATCTTAATATTCCCTCAGGCAATATTAAGAAGAGACAATATTAAGTCATTTTTTTTAAAAAAGATTCATCCTGAAGACTTGCTTCTAAAATTACATCTGTACACACTGATAGAGCTTCATGGTTATTAGTGGTCTAGCCAAGGAGTCTTGTCATCTAGATGGGCTAGGATGAATCAAGACAATCAAAGTTTTGGTCAGTTCCAAGGTTATTTTCCTCTTTTCAATTATTTCATGAGGACACATTTCCAAGAAGGCGATCTCTGGACCAAATGGTAGAGATGCATTTATAACTCATGAAATACAGCTGGTCACAGAGAGCCAGTTTTGTTTCCAGGTGTGACTTATTCTGTGACTCATTTACTATTCTTGCCCTCTAAAGTCTGATTAAGTGGATGAGCTACAATATCTATCCAAATGTCTTCTACATTTTATTTTTATCTCATCCTTAACCTTGCACTTGATGGCACTTCACATCATTGTGTTTAACACCTTGTATAGGATTGATCTTGAGACATCATCATCACCATCAATTATTAAGTATTTGACTACTAGGAGTCAAATGCCCAATAATGGCATTATAATGGGCACTGTGCTGTGCAAAGTTAAATAAACACTGTCAACCAACTATATGAATCCGTAATGAAATAGAGTTTCACATTGGATTATGATCCTTGTATAATTGTCGACATCCATTCTGGAGGTGATTCTGAATCCCCTCTTTCTCCTGCTGAACCCAGCTGCAGCTCTCACACACCTGCAACTTTGTCCAAATGGTCACAAGAAACACAAACCTCTGTAAAAATCAATTTCGCGGATGATTTTTTCTTCTCTATTGAGGTTGACTGTGAAATGGTTCATGTTCTCATAACCATGTTCTATTTTCTCCATCTGAAATGCCTTCGATGCTTCAGAAATTCTGCAACAAAGACAAGTTGCCACTTTCTGTCACTGTCTAATGTTTGATAGCCTCGGGTAAAAACGAAAAGTATGCATTTTTCCATAAAATGAAAATTACTTACTTTTGTAACAAGGTTTTGGCATTCTGCGAAAGCAAACAAAAGACAGACCTACTTAAATTCTTTTCATCAAAGACTTAATTCTTTCCTCTGCTGACTCTGAAAATCTCAGAGCTTAGTTTCTAAATGCCATGAATTACTGCTGTTTTATACCAGAACCCTCTTATATTTAAGTGATGTCATGGTCCCTTAAATATATGCTTATGAAGTTGTTTAAAAATATGGAGACATGAACACATAATGAGCTTATATTTTACTTGGTAAAATAAATCAAAATGAGATGAACATAAAATAACAAAAATATGATGACAACACCTTCTCCAGCACCCACCTTCTTGGTTAGTTCTATTAGGTACCAAAAGAAGACTTGCCTGCAGAAACACTGCCATTTCTGGCTCATCCATGAACTGGATTCCTGATTCAACCAACTTTGACACGTTTTCCAAATGATCAGAATACTTTTTGATCAGAGCGCGGACATGTTCCAGTTTCTCCTCTTGGGTTCGGGTAATGACTTGGGTCATTTCATTTTTCCTCTCCTCCAGGATGCCATACAAGTAATCAAACTTCTCACAAAGTTCCTGTTTCTGTTTTCTGCAGCATTCCTGTTAGTTGGGTTAGCTCATGTTAGAAAGTGTTTGAAAGAGTGTCTATTTGGAGAAATCACCTGGAATGTTTTGGGAGATAAGAAAATGTACTTACATAAGGTATTTTTTTCCTTTCCTTGAAGCTGTCCCTTAATTATAGATTCCCATTGTTTTGATGCTTTGAAAAGCTCATATTTATCAAATTTTATACTTAGACAAGCCAAAATCAACCAAATTGGCTAAATGGATCAATGATTTTTCACTATGTTCTTTATAAATGGAGAATTTCATAGAAATTAGGACAGGTTTTTAAAAAATTATGTATTGGTTAGATAGCTTATAGTTTTATATTTTGCCTTCGGCTGAGTGTGTGTATATGTATGTGTGTGAAAGGAAAACACCGTGGTACTTCCTGGTTTGTACCCTTCAGTCTCTCTCTGCTTCACCTACACTACTCCTGTCCTAGTTTCAGTCCTCCCATGGAGATTCTGAGGCTTCCCATTGGCCTCTGCCTCTGGAATTTACTTGAAGCAAACCCATACGCTACAGCCAAATTCATTTTCCTGGAGAACATTTCCCTGGGGTATGGTGCTTTTTCTCTGACTACTCATTGCCCAAACAATAATATTTAAGCTTCATAACTGACTTTCCAGCTTCTCCATGACCTGGTTCTAGCTTTCCTTCATAATACTGTACTATTCTTCATCACATACCCTGTGTCCAGCAAAAACAAACCACTCACTTTCTTTGTTCATCATTTCCCCTCTGTTTAGAATGTTCTTCCCCAATTCACAGTTGCAAAGTCTAAGTAATTAACTTAAAGACATTGTTGGAATACCACTTCTCCTATAAAATGTTCTTTGATCTCTATGACTGAATGCCATCTTTTAGTTCTTCTGAAATCCCATAATAGTTACCATCAATGGCATACACCTCTATTCACCTAGTCCTCTATTTATCCAATATTGTCTAAGACAGGGAAATACTGGATTTGGTCTTTGATTCCCCGAGAGAAAGGCTGTATGGGAAATCAGACTTGTCCATTTGCATTGTGTGGCTGAAGCATCTCCAGTACCATTTAACTTCCTTCTCTCTGAGTCCATGTTTAAATCATAATTAACTTTCCAGTTGGCCCGGTCATTGGCCTTTTGGTTTTTCAAGCTCCAGTAAGCTTGATGTGTATATATGCCAATTTCCTTGGACCTGACCATCTCTGGGTCCAGGACCTTTACAGCTGAGAACAGGCTTTGAGACACAATGATCCAACATAGCTCTCCTTCCCGATGGAGTCTTCTTGGGAATCCAGCCAATTTATCTGACATTTCTGACCTTTGTGACCCTTATTATGTGTTCTTTCATTTTAGTAAACACTGGTCACTTAGGTGTCAAGTATCACTCTTTTCCTATATGTGAGTATCTTAAATATCTAAAGTATAGTCTCTTTAAGGATAGAATCTGGGTCTGCCTAGACCACTTTAGACAACAGATGTTCAGTATATATGTGTTGAACAGGTTTTTTTAAAACTGTGTTTCATTTTCCCCCAATTTCTCTACTGTTCTTAGAGTAAGGGGAAAAAATGGATAACCTAAACCAAATTGTTGATTATGAAGATACTCCACAAATGTGCAGGAAATACACCTCTCCCTCCACTGCCTCCCTTGGAACACAGTCAATTCTCATCATACTTTCTGGCCAATAATAATTCATGAAGGAGATCCAATGATTCTAACCATTTTAGTAATAATTACCAGTTAATGCTGTCATCCACCCATCCATTCATTCATTTAGCAGTCAATTCTTAAGCATATCATTTGTGTCAAGCACTAGGCAAGGCTCTGGGGACCCAACAATGAACTAAAACATAATTCCTGTTCTCAAGGAGCTCAGGTCACTGAATGAGAAAGACTATGGACCAATAATATAATAGCAACCTAGTAGGCTGAATAATTGAAATATGTTAGAGATTTATACCAGGTTTTATGGAAGCATATGGGTGGGGGACATTCACGGGGAGCAGGGGTGGATGGCTCAGGAAAAGCTTTTTACTGGAAGTGATGCCCAGCTTTGGCCATAAAGGATGAGCAGCAGCAGAGGAGGTGTGAGGAGGGGATGAAAATTCATGGAGCCTTGACAGTTGTCAAGGTAATAGGACAAGGACTCACAAAGCATGTCCAGACATGGAAATCACTGGGCTTGTCAAATTTGCATCCATTTCCAGCCCTTTGGCTTGAGATTTGGACGATTATGAGGCCTCAGAGCTGAAGCCTCATAGTAGCTTCCCAATCAAACGTTCTTTCACTGTATTGCTTTCTGTTTTAAGCTCACAAGAAACCTTGTGCCTACTGCATTCCTGAAATATGCCTCTTTGATGTTCAGAAGCTCTCCTGTTTACTGCAAAATATGATGGTTTCTAGCTTATTTTTCTAAAAGAAATTGTGCACTTAAAACATATATAACAAATAGTAAGATGTGATACTGGTAGAATATTTTTGTTTCTCAAAAGTTTTCTCCTACATGATTTAATATGTATGAGAGCCTTCATGGTCACAAAACCCAAATTATTTATAGTGAGAGTGATGCGAAGTCATGTGTCATGGCTAGTGTTTTATTTAGTGGTTAAAATGAAATAACCACTTTATTTTTACATTATTTTCAATTCCAAGTATATTTTATTTCCATTGGATTTTCTAATGGTTTTTACTATATTAATTTTAATAAAATTACTATCATTTTAATAGCAACTAGTATTTACTTATTTACAGTGTATGAAATGCTACCCTGTGTGCAGTTTATGCTTGATTATTATTATTATAAGACTACATGCTGTATAAAACCCTTATAATATTACCTGACACATTATGGGTACTGTATCAGTGCTTATTAAATTTAGATCCAATTATCCTTAACTTGAATTATTCAGTTGTGGAATTTTGAAGTTGCATGGAATATCAGAAGTAACCTGCTCCAAAGCAATCATTTCACTGACGTGGAAACTGAAGTCCAGCAGAGTTAAATCATTTTCTCAAGCCATTCTGCCATTTATTGTTGATGCCTGGCCTAAAGCCAAGAGTTTTGAACTCCTAGGTTACAGCTACTCCTACCATACCCTGCTGTGAGATACTGGAAAGTAACTTGAAAAAAATTTTATGTGAACTACTGTGAACCAAATATGTCTTTTAACAAATCGACTCTGTAACAAGTAGACTTTTAAAGAAACCTCAAATTGTTTCAGAATTATATTCATTAGTTTATTCCTTCAGCAAAATTCACTAATTACTATGTACCAGGCATTAGAAGATCTAAAAACCTGCCATAATTTTTCCGGTGTTCATGAGAAGGGTAGAAAAATTATTATATTTTCTAACAAAAACCTTAACTTCTTTTTTTCTCTTGCTTAATGTGCCTTTAGTATAATTCTATGCAAAATATAGTAAGAGTCAGAAAAATCTGTTTCTGAAATAGGAAAAATATGCTTCTTGGAAGTATGAAACTCATACTTACAAACTTTTAGAAACGAGTTTAAGATGTTCAGGTTAACCTAATGTCAGATTCAAATGAGAAATACTCCATGAAATTAAAATTGAATTGACTGAGGTGGGTGCCCTTCCAGCCTTCTGGACTACAAGACCTTCAAAGTTCTATGAAAGTCAGTTAACAACAAACACCTCGGACTCACCCTCTGAAGTAATTAGAGAACAGGTATATGCTATGAAAGAAAAATATGCTCCTAGAGGCCAGCTCGCTAGTGATAGTGATTACTCTGAATTTCAGTACCTACTGTGCCTTTGTAAATATGGATCTGAAATGCTTTCAACAGTGACTTTCTAGTAACCTGAAAAATGGAATGGGAAAAATGTGGGCTTCTGCCTCATCAAAACATCTGCAGGTAGCGCATACTTTAAAGGATGATTGTTACCTGCACAAGCATGATAGCAACCATCTTTATCTCTTCTCTACAAAAACGTCCTCACCTCAAAGATTTCTTTTTGCTTTTAACATTCTTTTTCACTTATTTCAGTTAAAAGACTTGGTAAAAAAAAAAAAAAAGGCTTCAGTAAAAATTCTTGGCTGTGTACCCTCCCCCTACCCCCACTTCTCTGGATAGTAATTGAATCAAGATATGTGCTTTTTGAACTTTGAAGTTGATTTTTTAAAATATTCTCCATTTTCTTCCTTTTGATATCTGCGGTTTCTATGTCCTGTGTGTGTGTGTACACGTGCTTGTGTGAGCATATTTAGCAATTGAAGTAACTTCCATCATAAATGCACTAGGTATTTGCTCCAAGCATATTCTGATGCATAGCCTCCACTGCAGTATGACCCACCTCCTGGGTCTGCCAGGACAGTTAGAAGAACCAAATAAAAGTTGTCTGTAGTCCTTAAATGAAAACAAGATTCATCCCATCTCTAAGGTGAAGCCAGTAGGGATGCAATATACCAATAAGTGGTGATTTTATAAAGGGAAAACTATGCTGTCCATATTAAAATGGTAAAATGATGACAGGTGGAGTATCTGTTTCCAACCAATGTCATAATATCCGGCTAAAAAGAAAAAAATCAAGTAATCATTTGGTCATTTCCTTAGAAGTGAGTAGGTAACCTTTAATATTTATCTAAAACCCATTGTTTAGTTCTTGCTTTCATAGATATGTTAAAACTGACAGACTCTAATTTTTAGCCTCCTTTATATTTTAGTAGAGATAAGATGCAAGATATGCAGTTGCAAAGAGAAGCGTTCCATGGAAAAAATCAACAATCTTCTACTAAAGAGTATAGAGCCCGCCACTCAAAGTACCGTCATTCCATTGTTTTTAATGGCCAGATTTTCAGTGGCTCACCTTCTTCCCAAGCACTTAATACTCCCTGAAATGATCTTTTTTTTTTTTTTTTTTTTTTAAAGATTTTATTTATTTATTTGACAGAGAGAGACACAGTGAGAGAGGGAACACAAGCAGGGGGAGTGGGAGAGGGAGAAGCAGGCTTCCCGCGGAGCAGGGAGCCCGATGTGGGACTCGATCCCAGGACCCTGGGACCATGACCTGAGCCGAAGGCAGTTGCTTAACAACTGAGCCACCCAGGCGCCCCACTCCCTGAAATGATCTTGTCATTTATTGGTTTTATTGTCTAACTCCCCTCCTAGAACAAAACCTTCCTGAGAGCAGGAATCTTTTCTGTTTAGTTCATCACCACTTCTCAGCATTATGTGTGCAGAATATGGCATAGAGTGCACACATGAGAAAGATGGTCTGAATGACTGAGTGAATGAATGAAATATGACTTGTATCTAGGGATATTCAGTCCTCAAAAGTTTCTATGTTCCAGAAAATAGCTATGTAAGTAGATACTCCCAGCCTCTGCTTCATTCAGAGAAAGAAAACAGCAAAAAAACAGCTGTGCAACCATAGGGAAGCCTCTTAGCCTCAGGACAGTTTTCTTATCTGTACAATAAGGGATGGGACTGGGTGATTGCCAAGCTCCCTTCTGACTCTACAGTTCCAAGACTCTATGACTTGAGGTAAATGTAGAGATATTTCAGAGTCTTCAGGCTACAAAATGTCTCTTTCCACTACTGGCAAGTTTCAGAGTGGTCGTCTCCAGCATGAAGACATTAATTATATGTTCTGGCCCTGCAGTGTCAGTCCCAACTTGGGAATGTGCCAGGGTTACGAGAGGAAAACCTAAGACAATTGGAACCGCTGCTCTTACCATGTAAGGAACATGTCTCTGGGACCAAAATAGAGCTGAAGATAAGCTCTTCGCCCCAGCACTTGTCACTGAGCAACTGGCTCTAGCCGGCTCATTCACATACCCACCACATTCTTCCAGCGCTCTTCGACACCCACGCTTGTTTGGTGCTCCCGCTCTGGGTCTGGGAGTGCACACTCGGCTTCGTTTGAAGTACAGTACTTCAGAACTCCCTTCGTTAAGCCCAACAGGGTTTTCTCTCCCCACCACCCCCAAAAGAAGGGGGAAAAAAGCAGACAGCAGGTTAATAACACTAAAGAAAGAATTATCTTAAGGTAGGAAGATTCTCCTGCGGAAATCAGCCAACCCTTTGCTGGTAAAGCCTCAATTGCTAGCACTTGGGAGAAGTCCCCTGAGCGCAGACTAGGACGAGAAGCTGGGTCTCTGCTGGGCTACACTAGAGAAGACAAAGGAGAACAACATGTCCCTTCCAGGCACAAGAGATAGAGTTCACTCAGCGAAGCAACTCTACCCAGCGCCCGTGGGGCTTGGAACTCCCAAATTCATACTGTTTTCCACTGTATCACATTGCCAGCCACTTCATGTTAGAGGAACAATTATGTTCTAATTTATGGGATCTCTAAAGCTTACTCCTGGGGTGTCTGTCCAGAGCATTTAGAAGCTCCTTGAGTAAACTCTGTAAAGCAGAGAGCCCTGCTTTACATGGCGAGTTGAGCAGTTGTTTAATTTGCTCCTGTCCCGAGTGCAGGGTCAACACGTTTTCCAGAAGAGCCTTAGCCTCCCTTGTGCCAATATTTTAAGTTATATCCAAGCCTCTTAGATCAAGAATAGGGTTAATATCTTCTACCATTCGTGTTCAGTTTTTCCGTCTGAAGGGGGTTGCTTAGCCCCACATCATAATGACCAAGACCCTGATAGTCTTATTCTGACACCATTTAAAAGATGCTTCCAATGCTCCAGTGGTTCGAACAATTATTAGCATCATTACAATAAGTGTGCTCTTTCCAAACTGACTGTGAGAATAATATGAGGTAACTTAATCAGGCCCCTGGCATGTGCCTCTTACCCCAACTTAGGCATCACAATAACACTCTGAAGAAGGTATTATTAACCCCACTGTACCAGTGAGCAAGTTGAGGGACAAAGAGCTTAGGTCACTTCCTAAGGGCATATAGTTAAATGACGGCTAAAATTCAAATTCTGAAACCCGGTCTTTTAAGCATATGTTATATTGCCTTTAAAATGTTGCCTTAAAAATTCTGGTATGCTTATTAAAATAATTCTTATATTTAGACTTCATATTTGTAACTGCATGGACAATGTCCCAAAAGCTGTTTGGGTAAAATTATTGTTTTAGAAGTACAATAGATTTGTTTTCATTGCAAAAATCAGTGGAGGATCTTATTAAAGTTGTCATTTTTCAGATAATGGAAATGCTCAAGATCAAATATTTATTATTCAATTGTAGCTGTTTCCTTTAGACGTGCATCCATACAAAACAGGATTATTTCTAGGCCTGCCTGCCTGCCTGCCTCAGGAGGACCAGTATTAATAGCCTACTCTCTTTGGTGTCCAGTGACATAGGATAAGTGCCCTTTGTAGAGACTGTAAGATGGAGGTTATGATTTCTAGGGATGCGGAAGGAAAGCCAAGCCCATTTTTCTGGAAGCAGCTCCCGAGGAAGTGTATTTGTCTACTCCAACCAGCAGCCCTCTTTCTGAGTCCCAGCCTGTCCCAGAACATTTCCTGGCCTGGAAAGGCAAGTGTAGCTCCAGACCGTGCCAGGCTTGTCTAGAACAGCCTCGAAAGCCCTCCAACAACCTGCAGGAGAGAGCTCTGGGAATATCTCAGGCTGAGCCACAGTCAGCCAGGCATGCTAAAAAGACTGAAGCCTCCTTCACCCACTGTCAGCCCACAGCAATGAGAAAAAAATGCCACTCCCCCTTTTGACACAGGTCAGACTGCCCTTTTGCAAATATAGTCCTTCTCAAAGCCACTCTCAGAATCATTGTAAACTCACATCAACAGCATATGTGATTTTTAAAGGATAAGAAGGAGTCCACAGTGTGATTTAGACTAAGCTCAGCAGCTCTCCAGGCTGGTCCTGGGCTGGGTGCCCGACCAGACCAGCCCTGCAAGACATTACGTGACCAGGGACAAAATTAGACATGTGCAAGGGATGGACACTCCTACCAAAGGGCAGGTGTCAGGGCCCCAAGTGGGAAGAGGCGAGGTACTTAGGGAAGGATAGTGCCCACTCAGGGACTACTCCATTTCCCATCCCTAAGGGGTTCTTCACCAATCAGAAGAGAGAATTCATTAACAACAGCTCCCCACCCCCTGGCCAGGAGCCACCACTGGCTTCCTGGGAAATGTTTCCTGGCAGGTGGTGAGCAAAGCCAGGAAGGAAAACAACCACCCCAGGGAGAATGGGAGAACAGGAGCTCTGTCACCTGAACTCCGGAGCAGAATTCACCTGCTCTGCCAGGTAGGACCATTTCACTCTAAGCCAAGAACCTGCGGTGCTTCACGACATGCTGCCTCGCGGGCTGCCACGCACAAAGGGAGCCTCTGGTGTTTTGCCCACGGATATGGTGCTGGCTCTATGGAGATCACCTCGGTGATTACAGATGCACCCCGTGGCCTTTTGTGGCAGGGTCTCTGGCCTCTGGCCTCTTCAAATGGAGGATATTTGCATCAAGTAGGGATCATAAAATCAGAGACCCCCATGAGGCTCTGAGCCAATACCTACATCTCCAGATGAGCCACCTAAACTGATCTGAAAGAACTGTGCTTGTCTGAGCCACGTTCATTCATTCTTTATTTTATTGGTTATTAAAAATGTCAGGCTTGCTTTAGAAAAATGTGAAATATAGGCATATATAAGGAAGACAATAGTATCACTGTTCACTGCTCCTAACCTTTTGATTTCTGGGGTTTTCTCCCCCTATAAATGTATATGGGGGGTTATTTATGAATATATACATTCTGTACAGTTTTATTTCCTAAAGGTAAAAATCTCAGAAGTGAAATAAATAGGTAAAAGGGATGGACACTTTTAAGACTCATGACAATTTACAGCTTCATCAGAAAGCCCTACAGGGAACAATTATACTCCTCTAGTAACCTGTGAAAATACTTGTAAACGTGTGTCATGTTTGATGAATGTTTTTATCAGTAATAATAGGGGTAATAATCCTGACCTCCACTGCCAGGAACTTCCTCCTGATATCTGCACTAAATCCCTTCTGCTGGCTTAACTTCAAACCTGTTCCTTCTTGTCTTGTTCTCAATGAAAGAAAAAACAGCTGCTTCCTTTGTGCCCCTGACTGGCCTCCGGGAAGACAACCAGTTGTCAAATCTTTCCTCGCCCTCTCAGTGTCCTCTGAGGCTAGCTAGCTAAATGCAGCCTGAGTCGTTTGTTCAAGGCCAAATGTGACCCACAGAGCTTTTCTCCTGTTTGTGTTCTGTAGCCTCTATGTCCTGGACAGAGGTCTCTGATGAAGGCCTGACCAGAGATGAGTATAGAGATTATCTCACTCGTCCACAAGCAACATACTCCTATTTATACACTCAAGACTCAACATTGGAGTGCTGATTCATGGCTTACTGATTAAGTTGTATTTGGCCTTTACTGTAAGTAAGCAAAAAGAAAAGAGTTTATATTGTCCATTTTGTAATCTCTTTGGGCTCTTCGCCAAGAGAAAATTTTTCTTCTATAAATGGATCCCAGACTTATCATGATCTTTTCAGGAATATGAGTATGGAGAAGAGAGGACATTGATTTTAATGATGTGTAAATCTAAAATGAGTTGGTTATGGCCAGTGCCTTGAAATCATCATCCAGGAACCAGCCTTTGGCTCTTGATGGAATTTGCCTTTCTAATGATAACATAATGAAAACAGGGTACTTACCAGGCTCTCACCCTATACTAGGCTCTGTGGTAAGCATTTTGCTTATGCTTATTTAATTTCTCACAGTAACTCTATAAAATGGTACTATGTCCCATTTTTACAGAGGAGAAAAATGAGGGATTGAATGTACATGAGACTGGATCTTAAAACCTAATGCTTAGTTTAAAAAAAGTAAGAAGCAGAATGAGAAATACAGCACAATACCATTTATAAAAGTAAAAGGCATGTGTATAAAACAATAAAGATTTTATAAGAGTATAGGTAAACAGAACACCAAACATGTTAGAGTGGTTATTTACAGAGAAGAGAGTAGGAAATGGGGATGAAAGGAAATACACAGATAACAAGCGGGCCCTTGCCCACGGCAATAAGGACAATATGCACAGATTGAGCAGGACAATGCCTCCACATTGCACCTGAGGTCCAACTGAAAAAAACAAGTAACCCCCAAACTCCCTTAGAGCAGGGAGACGGTAATAAATGGCTCCAGTTTACAGATCCAGAGGGCTGCGCTCACCCAGCCGTCCTGCACTTGGCCCGCGGGCCGTCTGCCTTAACTAGTCTGTGAATCTTCAGTTCTTGACAGTGTACCTGCCACACGGCTGAACCCCTTTAGGCTCCAGCACTCTGTCTTCAGCAATTACACAGTGTATATTTGATCTAGAGGAAGGTGGATTCGCAGTATTTCTTATAGGCCAAACTTAAGTGTGAGCTAGGCAGTCAGCCACTCATGCATTTGTTCATCAACTTTGTCCTGAGTGTTTATTATGTCCAAGGCACTGGGCCAGACAGAGGCAGGGGCGGAGAGCCAGAACTCCGGTCTCAGTGAGCTCCCAGCTAGTGGATCATTCTCCAACCACGGTCAGACATACCTTTGTCCTCCTACTGTCCCCCTTTGCGGCCTTTGCTGTCAGAGCGCAGATAGGCAGCTCGAACCTGCACAGGATTTTCCAAAGCACTAACTAGTGTGTCTTAAGACTGTTTGGATATCCACAAAGAAATAGTGCTATCATGGTGGACAACATTCATTTTCATTACTGGGAATTGATTTTTCTTGTAGGTAATCTTTCAAAATGGGTTGACCAAGAAAGAACAACAAATGTCACAACCACCCTAGTAAGTGTGGCAAAATCTGCCTTGTTGACTCATGTCATAACCAACCAACTCATGTTGACTCCTGGTTCTTCCTGAGCCAGGAGAATGTTGGAGAGACATATGAGGAAGGAGGCCATTCTGTAAGGAGAGCTTGTGTGGCATGAGGCAGCCACAACCCCCCCAGGAGTTCAGGCTTCGCTTAGACTTGGTTGGAGTTGCTTCACTTACCTCAATAGTTTTACAGGTGTCTTCCAGCTGGCTGATCACTCCCTGGACTCGATCATTGCTTCCCACAAGGACAGCGATGCCATCACTGAGCTCAGACTAATGAAGGGAAAAGAAGGATGCAAGATTTTAGGAGTTTTCTAGTCAGTACTGATTGCGGGTAAATCACGGTATTGTCCTCAGGGATTCCTAATCCAGGGTCCATCGAACCCCTTAAGAGTAACAGTGAGGCTTAGAAGGCTTCTCAACCTCCTCGTCTTGTAAATAAAGTTCTGTATGGATGTGTATATAAGTGCATTTATCTGGGAAGAGGTTTCATAGTTGTCACCAAATTCTTTTTTTTTTTTAAGATTTTATTTATTTGAGAGAGAGAGAGTAAGTGAGCGAGAGAGCATGAGTGGGGGAGAGGGGCAGAGGGCAGAGGGAGAAGCAGGCTCCCTGAAGAACAAGGAGCCCGATGCGGCACTCTATCCCAGGACCCTGGGATCATGACCTGAGCTGAAGGCAGACACTTAACTGACTGAGCCACCCAGGTGCCCCAAGTTGTCACCAAATTCTTTAATGGAGACTGTGACCCTGCTAAAAAAAAATTATAAACACTGAATTATAGACTATAGATAGAACATATTTTGCACCTTCTATGTGCTACGTGCACAAATACATACATACTAGACTAAGTCATTACAAACTTGAAGCTGTAACATTCGACTGGTTCCAGGGGAGAATTTTCAACTTGAAATTCCTCTCCTCTTTTGACTCAAAGAGATTCCATTGTTTGTACTTAACCCTTTCCAAGACTGGCTATGGACCACCAGGCAGCACTGAGTGGGGACTTAGGACACCTACCTGCTTGGTCCAACTCTGCCTTTACTTTCTTTATGATGTTGGGCAAACATGTAATCAACTTGGACCCTAATTTTCTCGGATATAAAGTGAGAAGATTGGACCAGAACAGTGGTCGTAAAACATTTTAAAGCTTCAGAACCCTTTCGTCAAAACGAAGTTAATATGGAATCCCAATAGGTAGAAGTGAAGCTGCTTTGCCCAAACAGGAGTGGAAGTCCTGCCAGTCTGTCCTTCTGTCCATCCCACGTGAGTTTCTAGGGCTCTGAGGGAAACAAGTACTATTCAGTTCTAACACGCCATGACTTGAGTGGGGTGGGTGGGTGTGGAAGGAAAAAGGGGAAATAAATCATAAGTGGATTGAAAAATAAGTAAATGTTATCGGTATCTTGCTAAATCCTGCTTTTTTAGCAACTAGTGCTCACTGGTTATGACTGGTATTGCCTGGAAGTTTGGCTTTCAAATTTGATCCCAACTCTGATCCTCACAAGTAAAACACTGACCAAATGTGGAACCTATGATTCTGCACAGAAAGAAGCTGAGAGATGGAGCTGCTCAAGTCCTAGGTGCTGGGAGTGGCTGCATCTATCTTAGCACAGCACTGCACGTTTATTTGCATCAAATGGGCACATTGCTACTTGCCAATGGATGAAACCAGGTTGGCAGGTCAGTGATAAGCTGGGGGACAAACTATAGTTGGTCACAGTGAGAGGGCTGGGGCTGAGGCCCTGGGGTGGGGGTATGTGCCAGACTCAGAGGGGGCCTTTCAGCAACTGGTCTCGGTGCAAAGGCCAGGAGGCCAGCTTAACCTAGCCTTGAAGCCTACTACAATAGGAGTGGGGGAGAAAAGCCCTGGGAGGGGTGTGGCAAACAGAACCTTTTGTTAGCGAATGAAGAAAAATTCCTGTGCCTGGAGTGAAAAGTTATCCTGTTCATATCTATGGTCTGAACTTCAAACGGCTCAGACCAGGTGCCAACACACTGCTTTTCTTCAGCAACCTCCAAAGCACACAAAAAACAGCGACCCTTGCCCTCTGCACACCTTCCTGACCCTGCGCACCCCTTCCCTCTCTAGCAGTCCCTGTCCTCTCCAGGGGATCTAGCGAGTGGCCACGTGCTCACCAGCACAGCACCCCTTCCTGCTGCAGCCTCCATGCCCTTGGCCTCAGGGCCACGTGGCTTGGCTGGTCCCCTTCAGCGAAGGGAGCCAATCCCGCGGGCACTTGGAGGGGGCTGCTGCTGCAGGGGCCAGAGAGGCTCTGTTACCTTCTGCCTCTGGAACACGTGCGTTAGGGGTGCCACCTGGCAATCCTTGTGTGCCCCGAAGACCTTGCACAGAGAGCAGGTGGGCACCTCACAGTTCAGACAGTAGATGTTGATGCGTTCTTCTTCATGCTCCTCACACATGGGCTGGTCAGACTTCTTTTCTGGTCTGGGAGGAGGTAGGCAGATAAATATGTCAGCTTCCATTGGGGCCAAGCAGAGAGGGGTGATTAGCATTGCTATTCCAGAAAACTCCCAGGGTACCCTTCTTGTGCTCAGAGCCCTCCCAATTCAGTTGCCCTGCGGGCTTAGCAGTGGTGTGCTGACAGATCTCTAACAACCAGCCTGGGGTAGGGGGTAGGACTCAGACACTCTGATCTGTAGCATTTGACATTTTCTGCCGTGAGTGTTCTCATCATGGCTGATTTCAAGTTACTGAAGGTTTAAAACACGTCTAGTGGAATTCCTGAAAGTTGAACATTTGGTTTTTGTGTTAGGAAGGTGCTCTAGCCCTGTCTCCACATACTCGCAAGTCTCTTGAGGTACTTTCCAATTATGGGTAAAAAAGGAGAAGTGGCTGATAAACTAGATCTCAAACTATCCCAGCTTTGCAGATGTGCTAGGTCCCAACCTTCCAGCCTCCAGCAAACACATTTCTCACGCAAAGGAGGAGGGGGGTGGGCTGGAGGAACCCAAATCACTGATGATTAATCTAGACACTGGTGGGAAGTAGCTCTGTGTAAGAAGGAAAATGTCAGCACCTGCTTCATTAACTTGTTTGGGTCTCTTTCTGCCGTTAAGAAAATTAAATATAACTTCCCAAGTGAGGACTTGACACTGATTCAGAGTGGTTAGTAAGTGCTCAATGAAGGTGAACAATACTTTAAGCAATAAGAAAAATGCTGCTCTGGGACGTGGTGGTAACCTTGGAAGTAAGGATCTCACAGATAATCCCAAGTTTCAGTTTTCCCAACAGTTCAGCACCAGCCAAAACTTTTCGGACCTGCAGCAGGTGATAATGGAGTGTTGGGTTTGTGTTAGTGAGATGATGACCAAGCGCTGAGGAATTGAAAACATCAAACAGGAGTGACAAGTCATTGCCGTTTAAGAATAACCTGTTAGCTGGAGAATCACAAGCAGCCCAAGTTCACAGCACGTGGTAGGGCCTTGTATATTCCCCTAATGATCAGCGTGGCTTATGTATTATCATCAAGATCAAAATTATGCCAAGTCGTGGTGTTCTAGGCCCTCTCTGGAGAGCATGGTGAGAGATGTGGGTGTAGCCTACTTCTGCAAAGACCTGGAATTCTTACATAACCTATCTAAAGGCTGAGGTTGTTAATAGTTTTCAGAGGTACCTGGAAAATGTAAATACAAATCCATAACCTTTCCTCACATTCCCAAACACATAGTTATTTAAAAGCATGGTTATTTAAAAGATTTGGGGCTGAGTTTTTCTATTGTTATCAAGATCCTCTTTTAAAAAACTGCAGGTTTTAATGGGCCATGAAATCAATTATCATGGGTCATGAAATCAATTTCGGGGTCATGACCAGCATTGTTAAAATCAAAATAAAATAGAACAGTAAATACTGTGAACTACATGTAATAAGAATAAGGTAATGATATATGAAACTCTTGTTTCTGGTGTACAAAGATAGATGTGTATGTAGGTACATATGTGTGTGTGTACACATATCTAAGTACATTGGAAACAAAAGTGTATATTTCATATCTATATATCTGTCCATGTATGTAATAGTCACTGTATCACAATGTAAAATGTACTTCTACTGTGAGACATGAATAAAATGGTTTAAAAACCATTGCTGTTGATGTGCTACCATGTAGCTGCTGCCCCACAAACTCAGAGAAAGGCAGAGAATATACTGACTTACATCTAGAAATCACTAGGTAGGAGTCAAGTCAAGAGATTGGGCTGTTGGAAGAAGCCCTGGGTCTGGTAAGGAAATTGTATGGGCTTCCAGCTTCCAGATTTCAGAATCTGGTTTCTGTAAAAGGAATTTTTGCCTGGTCTTGTAGCAATATGTTTTCCATAAAATCTGTGGCCTCCTGACTTGAATTTCTGCTATATTCTCGGAAGTCAACTGAGGAAAGTAAACTGCCCAGGTCTGTTTCCTCCACCAAAATGTGAGTTCCACGAGGACAGGTCTGTCTTTTTTTTTTTTTGCTGGATCCTCAGTGCCCAGAACAATGCCTTGCACAGAATGGGTACTCAGCAAATATTTGTTGAATGAATGAGAAATGAAAGATAATTTGCCAGATTAATGGATAGTATTTCCTTGTGATCTAACGTAAAACCACTCATCTGGGGAAGGTATGTGAAATATGGGGAAAACCCAGGGTCACTTGGCACTCATGAGCAGCAAAGGAAGAGGCCAGACAGCATTCTGAAGACTCCCATTTATAAATGACAAAGCCCTTTGGGGGTTATTTAGAGACTAGGAGTGGTGGTTTGCTTTTGCTTGGTCAAAGGCTTCTCCACCTACAATACCTTCCCTACCATGTATCTCCATCTCATAATAATAAATGTCAGGCAAGTGTCTGGAGCACATTTACTGGAAAATGGCACAGAGGATGCTTCTGTGGCTCATCTCCCTGCAGCATTTCCTGAGGACAGCCTGTGTCCCTTGTGCTATTCTGATGTCAACAGCTCTGACCAGAGCTCAGGTATGTGAGTGTATATATATATATATATATATATATATATATATATGTATAAATATATACAATATATATAGTATAAATATACACCCAGTATACGTAAACACTAAAAATGCGGCAATAGCCATAAGATGTATGTTTAGTTTTGATTGTGATTATTTTTCCATAGTGCATACAGGCTGAGAACTACTTCCCATATTCCTTATCAGGTTTTTCTTGTTTAGATGGCAACACGGGCCCAGGGACATCACCCACTTATAAGTGGGTGTATAATAGAAACCTTTAGACAACTTAAAACATATAACAGACTTGGGTCAAACATGGCATAGATATGGTGTAAATGCACTTTCATGAGGTGAGAGTGTCTGAGCTCACAGTTGTGGCTCAGGTCTCAGCTCCAGATGTGGGCAGTGGCCCTTAGCCGTTCAGTGCTGGCCAGCCTCAAGGAGTCTGTAGCCTGCTGTCTCTGGCCTCAGGTTGCTGGGACCATTCTGGAGCTTCCCGAAGGGTGAGCATCTGGTCTTGGTGACGCATGGCAGGCAGTGCCTTTAGAGTCAAACTGATCTCCAAGTTTAATTCCAGCTCAGCTTCTCCATGTGGCAGCTGTGTGGCCTCAGGCAAGTTACTTAACCTGTTTCAGGCTCCGCTTTTATTCATATCTGAAAACTGGCCCGAGGGTCTTCTAATTAAATATGACAGAATGAACCTATGCCTTTTTTATTTGTGTTTCCTGTGGAAATCCCACTAAAATGAGAGTGAGGAAATCGTAAGAATCACATTCTAGTATAAATCAATAAGGACAAAAAATGAGCAAGATGACAGCAGATGAGCGATGTCGACCAAATGTTGGAAATTGAGAACATCTGGATGAAAGGAAGTACCCGGCTTGAGTTGCATCTTATTCTGCTAAGTGCCTGAAGGGGAGAAGCCTGCAAGGAGCAAGCTGACCTGAGCTGTGGAACCCAGGAAAGGCTCTGGAACTTCGGAAGCCAGGTATTCTGAAGGCAGGAGTGTGTGGGAGGCTGCAAAGTGGAGTGATTTCTGCATATTTTGGGAGACTACTTGAGGATGTGCTCCACAAAAACAGTAGAATAAACCAGCAAAGAGAAAGACATAGGCTCTAGGAAACAAAGATTCAACCCAGGGAAGAGTACAAGTAACGTAGGCGAAGCCCTCGGGGCACCTGGGTGGCTCAGTCCTTAAGTGTCTGCCTTCGGCTCAGGTCATGATCCTGGGGTCCTGGGATTGAGCCCCGCATCGGCTCCCTGCTCGGCGGGAAGCCTGCTTCTCCCTCTCCCACTCCCCTTGCTTGTGTTCGCTCTCTCGCTGTGTCTCTCTCTTCAAATAAATAAATAAAATCTTAAAAAAAAAAAAAAGTAGGCGAAGCCCAGCCACGTGAGGACACTGACCTGATCGTCTGCAGTGAAAAGTAGATAATGTCTAAATTGGAAAATCAAGAAATGGGAGTAGAGTCGTAGTATACAGATGTCACTGGGTGATAACAGAAAAACAGCTAAAACAATGAAAAGTGGTTGCCCCTGGGGAGTGAGACTTAGGGGTGGAGAGAGAGTGGGGTGAGAGTGGAGCCCTCCTTAGAGGTCTCGTACTATTTGACTGTTTAAATTATGTATATGAGTTAGCTTCAGTGAAATATTCAGAAATTTTAACAAGATAATAATAATAATCACAATCTCACAGGATTGTTGTGAGAATTAGAGAATCATACACGATTCATGTGTGAAGCACCCTGAATAGTGGTTGACATGTACTCAGCACATATTAGTTTTACTTATTATAAAGTTAATTATTATAACTTTCATGATTAATATTAGCGAAATAAATTCCTGTTTTGGTCACCTCCCCAAACTGTGGCTAGTTCAGCACCATGCAGAAGTCTAGGTAAGAAGGCCGGGTGTCGTCGAGATCTACAATCTCTAGTCTTCCTGTGGGAGGTCAGAGTTGACCAGCCCCTCTCCTTTATGTCCCCACCCCAATGACGGTGAGCCAGAGATGGATTCATCTCACTCTGTATATCCAAGGTTATTCTAAAGTTGCCTAATGGACTCAGGCTTCTGGGCTGGCAAGGCTGCCGGCCTCCAGAGAACACCTGGGTTTATGCCCAAACAGAAACACCTGGATCCTCTTTGCAACTTGTGGTTTTGCCACCCAGTAAAAATGTCCCAAAGGCAGGTCTCAAGTTCAAGAAATAACAGCATAAGAAGAACTTGATAATCAGAAAAATACCGCTAGTGCACGCAGTTATGAGCTTCATGGTTGGAAGTTTTGTTCATTACTTTTACACAGTTTGCTCACCTGGGCACTTTTTTGGCAAATGCACATGTAGACTTTATGGTTAAAGTAAAGATGTATCTTGTGGTTTTGCTAATGCTACAAGTTTTAGTATCTCTTCTTCTCTGCATTTCATAGCATTATTGCTATTATTCCCCATATTTCAGGCTCTCACTGTAGCAAGTAGCAGAATGAAATTATTGCGATAAATAGAACACGTAAGAAGGTTTGTGGTGTTGCTTTGTCAGCGGGCACTTACAAAGTAACCATTCTATGCAAGACACTCTACTAGGCACTGAATCACTTGTTATATAAACACCCTTAATGATTGTCTGGGTGATTAATTGACTGGTTATTTTTTTAAGAGACAGTGTGTGCATTTGCATTTTAAAGTAACGTAATACAATCAGATCAATCAATGAAGCAACAACGGCAACCATAGCACTTTCCTTCTTCTCCAGAGACTGGAAACAAGGGAAATAGCTGACTCTGTGTCTCTGCAATATGTCACTGGCAATTACTCTTCTTCCCCAATTCCATCTAGATTCTGGCACTATCTAATTTAGTTTGAATCTTAAGCAGAAACTAATAGGCATAATGATTAAAATAATTATATGTTAGATTTATAGAACAGCTTTCCTTCCAAGAGTGCAAGGCTCTTAGAGCCCTGCAGATGTTCCATAAATACGTGTCTCCTAATAAGAATCACAATGAGTTCATTTCCAGATGGTCTCAATATTGCTATCAAGCTTTGTGGACCGGACTGACCTGTGTACAATTGAAAAAGGGCTCTTCACACCATGCCTTCTAGGAATGAACTCCTACAGTGTTGTCTCTAGGAAAGGAACTCTATAACCAATGTGATTCGATGAGGAAGAAGACTTTTTTTCTTTTTTTAATGAATAGATGTATATACTGAGTATCAGTCAATCAACAGGTGAATGCTAAGAGTGTGAGACAAATACAATCTAGAGATTAGAGAAACATAACCTGAATGCCATCTCCCCCTGCCCCATGTCTCTAAACTTTAACTTGCTAAAGGAAGGACTGTGCATTGCTTTGCAACCTCCCAGAGTCCATACCATGACTAACTATGTTAGAGAACTTTGTTTTTATTATGATCATCTAGACAATTTTCAGGTGAGACTGTCTAGACTAGGAACTGGACTATTTTGGAAAATGCCATTTCTATTAGTTTTCCTTAAAGTTTTGTACTATAGGTTTTCTGCTATGTAGAATCTGGAGCTACAAAGGACCTGTGAAGTGCAGAGATGTCTAAAACATACGTAATACAAGGCTTAGAGGGATGGGCCGCATTATACCTCTTTCAGTATTACTGAATGAATTACTTCATTCTTAAATTGATACAAAGGCTTGGGCACCAGCTGCCTTCTCCTTCCATGAGCAATTCTCACATTGGGAAGGACTCCCTTGGAAAAACAATGTCTGTAATGGGCAAACAAGCGTTTGGTGTATTGATCCATTAGAACAAACAAATAGACAAAAACAAGCTTCAAATGGGTTTGACACAGGGAAGAAACATACCTGGTGGACTCCTGCTTGTAGATGTCAATGATATTTTCCACCAGCAGGTTCCTCTGAAGGCCGTATATCCCATGTCTGTCCAGAACCACTTCGTGTCTACAGGATGGACAGCGAAATCGGCCCCCTGAGGCCACGGTGGTACCTCCTCTTGTGGGCAAATACGGGTTAGAGGCCTGTTCTTGCCAAGCAAGAAAAGAGGAATTGAGTAATGCCACAGGTAGCTTTTCTGAGACTTCTTTTCACTCTGTTACTACAAACAACATCAACTTCTACTTTAAGCTGGCCATAAGATAATCCCTTAGGGCCTTCTCAGCAAGTGGTCCCAAAATACAGGGCCAGCACTTATCCACAGTCAACGGCTGTGTACCATGTTCAGCATGAGGCACTTTTCCATCCAATGTTTTCGTAACCAAAAGTTCCAGCCAGAAACTCCAACATTAATGTCTTGGGCAGCAATTCATTTACAATTTGGAAGCAGATTCAATGTTTTGAGGTTTTTGGTTTTTTTTAATATGATTCTTAGTATTTAAGTAAAACTAGATTTGGGAGTAAGGAGGAGGCAGACAGCAAAGCACAGAGCAAATCATTAAAAAAAAATGTTTTTCTTAAAATGAATGCAGCCTTAAAAGGTTTTCTAAAAGAATTTACTTAAAAGTTAAGCACTTGATTCTGAGAAAAGCGACTCCCTTTTTTTTTTACCCCCTAAATTCCAAACAAACCTACCTGGAAAATATCACTGGCACATTTCCTACACAGGTTATGCTGACAGGGGAGAATAACCACAGGCTTTGTGAACATCTCTAAGCAGATAGGACAGATGAGTTGCTTCTCCAAGTTATCCATGGTCTGCTGCTCTTTGGAAAAGGACTTATAATTCAAAGATGCGCTCATCTCCTGGCCGTCCCTGTGTGCACTGCCAGGGAAAGGGTGCTCCGAATGGTTTCTGCAAGTGTCTTCTGGAAATAATTCCAAAGATTGGGTGATCAAGTGTCCTTTATGGTTTTTTCGGTGGAAGACATTGTTTCAGGCCCAGGTTCAGAGGAGGTGCCCGAGCTGTTTTTAGCACTTGGGGGGGGGGGGGTGTCACGTGACAGTCGGCTGACTTGTCCATATAAGCCAGTGACAGGAGGATGGATTCTGACAGGTGACAGAGACCAGGAGCCAACATTCCTGCCCCAGGGAGTGAAGAGAGTGGGTGGGAAGAAGGATTACAAACCCCATTTAGACAGGGTTGTGAGGAGAGGGAGGTTGAAGCGGACAGTTGTCAACAACAAATGCAAATGTGCATGCCTAGTCACTGAGCCAAGCCCTCTGTGAGCACTCAGTAAGAACGTGGTGATGGGTTGCTCCAGGACTGGGGAGAATGCAGCCCAAGAGTCTAACTGTATAACGAATGCCATTTCTGTCTTGAGAGTTTAGGAAGCGAGTCACCAAGAGTAGCATGATCTTACTGTCTTAACTGAAAACATAAAAACATGTCTTGAAAACCATGCTCCAGGCTTTACGAAGGCAATCATCTAAAAAGACTTGCTTAATGTTAATTTTTTCATCTTTGCAAGAGTTGTGTTCTGGGAAAAATTCCAATTTAAAAACTGATTTCAATCCTTTTCACCATAAAAGTGTCTATGAAAAAAAATCCAAACACCAGTCGATGATCCCATTTTTTAAAAAAAGTTGTGAATAAAATTCTAGTAAGTTCTTTTTTCTTCCACATTGTTCTCCTTCCTCCCTAACACCCTCTTTCATCCTGTATGCCTACAAACCCCTCCTTACACACACCAAAAACACAAAGAAAACTTGGCAATCTTTTAAAATTTAAATTTAATTTGCAGCAATAATCAATACTGAGGTAGTAACTGGCATGTGGGGTAGTAGACCCATTATTTCATTTTTCCATAAAGCAGGGAACAGATATCAGTGCTATTGCCAACTGAAGTGAAAATGGAGTCCTGCTTCCATACCTGGGTTTTCTCTGGTCTGAAATCCGTACTACACCTCCTTGCATTTGCCTCCTCCTCCAAGCTGATTTTTTAAATGATAGTATCCCTGGTCATTTCTGATATTCTTGGTCTGCTCTTGAGTCATAAATAGCAATCTTGATGTTTGCCAGGAATTTGTGAAAGAACTGTTTCATCAATATATGGTTATTTAAAAATTAAAAATTGGATCAAAAATGAAAAAGAGCTACATATCTGTTTATATGTGATGAGTTTGCAGGTTAACTTCTCCTTGATTTAAAAATATTCAAACAGTGACCACATTTTGTCAATATATCGCCATATGCACTTAATCACAAGTAAAGAGTAGGCCAGTGTGACTGGTTATTTATGGTCTTATTGCTGTGTGCACTGAAAGCTTATTGAGACTCTAAGAAGCTCTATTAGCTAATAATAAGTTACATGTATTCATAAACATTTCAGGCATCTTAGGAGAATTTTGTGATTCCTTTCAATATCTATTTAGCAACTCCAGTAAAGAAGGGATCGGTGACATTTTTTTTTTTACTGATTTAATTCAGCTCACCTAGCCTAGGCAGTTAACTGTATTTATCATTACATGGGCTATGGAGGTCTGAACGCAATATGTGAGTTATTTTCTAGAGAAGATAAAGTTTCTACAGTAAAAGACTCTTCAACCTAAGGAAAAGCACTTAAACTAATAATGTACAATATAGCCAAGACTATCCTTATTAGAGGAATTTATTCTTTCAAAAAATATTCACTGAGTGTTTATCATGTGTCCCCATTGTGCTCAGCTCTGCGGATGGAAAGACAAACAAGACACAGGTTATTGTCCTCAGGGAGCTCAGTCTAACAGTGGAAATAAGACAGTCATATATAGAAACATAGTACAAAACAAAATGTGATAAAGAGCTACAAGATTTCAGAGTTGGATTCATCAGGAGGGCTTCATGGGTGGGTTGATCCACTGAGAACTTAGATGAATGGATGTATAGTCAGATGGGGCATAGTTGGGGCTTTCCAAGGGAAGGCACAGAAGCAAAGACAACAAGGCACAGGAGTGCAGGGAATGCTCAGAGCGTATGGTGCTTTGGGTCGGAGTGCAGAGCATGCTGCTGGCACATTGCTAGGCCACAAATACTGGGCTAAAGAGTTTTTAACACTTAATAAATTAGGCAACATGTTGGAAGTTGTTGAAGGTTTCTCACAGAAACATTTCCATGAGAGCTGTGCATTAATTAGATTAGTCTCACAGTGCTGGTTGGGATAAATTAGGGTGAAGGTGACCTAGGTAAAGACCAGATGGAAGGTTGTTGCCAATAGCCTAGGTGAGAGGTCATGATGCCCTGCACTGGGCGAGGCAGTGGGGAAGGAAAGGAGGAAAGGGACTCTGAGGCTATGAAATTAGGATCCACAGGGGTGACTCAGATGGTCTGAGTCTGAGCAACCACCAATGATGCAGTGAAGGTGCACAGTGAGTCAGGAGACAATCCTTTTTTTTTTTTTTTTTTAAATTATGTTATGTTAGTCACCATATATTACTTCATTGGTTTTTGATGTAGTGTTCCATGATTCATTGTTTGCGTATAACACCCAGTACTCCATGCAGAACGTGCTCTCTTCAATACCCATCACCAGGCTAACCCATCCCCCCACCTCCCTCCCCTCTAAAACCCTCAGTTTGTTTCTCAGAGTTCATAGTCTCTCATGGTTCATCTCCCCCTCCGATTCCCCCCCCTTCATTTTTCCCTTCCTACTGTCTTCTTTTTTTAACATACAATATATTATTATTTCAGAGGTACAGGTCTCTGATTCAACAGTCTTACACAATTCACAGTGCTCACCACAGCACATACCCTCCCCACTGTCCATCACCCAGCCACCCCATCCCTCCCACCCCCCACCACTCCAGCAACCCTCAGTTTGTTTCCTGAGATTAAGAGTCTCTTATGGTTTGTCTCCCTCTCTGGTTTCATCTCGTTTCATTTTTTCCTCCCTTTCCCTATGGTCCTCTGTCTTGTTTCTCAAATTCCTCATATCAGTGAGATCATATGATACTTGTCTTTCTCTGATTAACTTATTTCACTTAGCATGATACCCTCTAGTTCCATCCACGTCATTGCAAATGGCAAGATTTCATTTTTTGATGGCTGCATAATATTCCATTTATAAATATATACCACATTTTCTTTATCCATTCATCTGTTGATGGACATCTTCCCTTCCCAAACCCCCACTCACCACAACTAGGATGGGGGTTGAAACCAACTGGGGCAATTATACACAGGGAGTTGATTTGTCGGAAGCCCCAATTGCCACTCATTCCCAAGTCCTACCAAACTAGGGCAGGGTTATGTTTATACAGTTGAGAAGCTGAAGCAAAACCACCACTGCTCTCACCTCCTGGAGGACCAGCAGTTTCCCAAACCCCCAGATAAGTCAGAGGAAGCAAGATGGATCTGTAAGAACCTGACTACATGCCTAACAGCAGACTCAGTATTAAGGCATGATAACAGAGAGAGAAGACTTTTGACCTCTTTCGACCTCTAGCTACCAGGCCAAATGGACCCAGACTTCAGGAGACAGAGCACAGGAATGAAATGAAATGTGGATTTTGGTGTGTTTGTCTTGGGAAGGAAGAAAAGAGGGTTCTAAAATCTGTTACTTTTAGTACTATGGTTGACCCTTGAACAATAACTTATATGTGGATTTTTTTACAGTACAGTACTGTAAGTGTACTTTCTCTTCCTTATAATCTTCTTAATAACATTTTCTTTTCTCTCACTTACTTTATCCTAAGAATATAGTATATAATTCATATAACATAAAAATATATGTTAATTGACTGTTTATGTTATCAGTAAGGCTTCTGGTCGACAGTAGGATATTAGTAGTTAAATTTGGGGGGAGTCAAAAATTATATGAAGATTTTCAACTGCACAGGGGGTCAGCACCCTTACCTCCAGGTTGTTCAAGGGTCGACTGTGTACTGCCACAACAAACATAAAAAATATGTGCAGAGTACTAATCACTTCTTATAATAACTCTCTTTAATAGGTATTATAATTTCCATTGAGCCAACTGTGTAGCTCAGCAAAGTAGTTGCCTTGTCATTTGGCTGCTAGTTGTGAAGCAGATTCAGAGACACATCTTTTGACTACAGAGCCCATGACCTCACCCACTAAGCTGTACCACACCCATGCTCTACAGCACACTTAGAATTTGCAGCAATGATGTAAATGTTCTCTATCTGTACTATGTAACTTCTAGCCTCAGGTGGCTATTGAGTACTTGAGATGTGTATAATGCAACTTGGGATCTGAGTATTAAATTTTATGTAATAACAGCCATACGTGGCTAGTGGTTACCATACCGGACAACCAGCTCTAGAATATGTGATATAAAAAAATCTTGGAAGAAAATTGGAGTGTATTTAAAAGATTCTCCAGAAGGAACAGGGTCCCCTTCTTTTAGTGGATTTTATACTTCCTGGTCAGAGTGATGTGAACTTCTAACCCCAGAATAGTTACAAGAGCATCAACTCTTCGTCCTAACTTGCAAAACAAGGGAGACCATTCTGGGAGTAGGAGGCATTAGAAGAGTCCCAGGGAATCAGTGTCAGGAGTGCTAACTTTCCTGAGGATTCCAGAATGTTCTTAGCATTTCATTTACCCATGTTCTCTTTGTCTCTTTAGCATAGGTAATTGCAAATACAGGTACTTGAAAATAATCAACGCTTAGCTCAAGAAGCTAGTCATTCATCAGATAGAGCAGCGGACTTATGGTCAAATGGAAGGTGGAGCTAAAAAGAAGTAAAAAATTGATGCAGTTTGAAGCAAAGCAGTGAGGCAGAGAGAGTGCAGTCCTGCTGGAAGGAAGAGAAAACAAAAGGCATTAGAATGCTGATCTTGCTTCTGGCTCAATATCTAAGGTAGAGAGGAAGGAGAATTCTTCCTTTTTGTACCCACTGGAAGTGAGAAAGTTGGTGGATGACTAGGTCATTAAAACAGGGAAAGAACGGCAGATCCTGTGGATGTGGAGGCAGAGAATTAGGGACTCTTTAAGAAGGAAGTTTAGTTAGCCTGGAACACTAGGGCATGAGTGAACCAGGACTTTCAGGTCAACTCCAGCCCCAGTTACATCTCTTGAAAAATCACTTTAATTCCATGCCAAACAAAGACCAGTGCTTAATACTGTGCTGACCAGATCCTCTTAAACTAAGACAGTGAGGTTATTAATTCTTTCCTGCAATATCCATTGATCCATCCATCCATCCGTCTTTCTCTCTCTCCCTCCCTCCCTCCATTACTGAGAACACTAATACATGACCACTGGGGAGAAAGCAGCACTTCATTCAGGACTTAGATGAGCTGGTGTTCCAAGAGCCAGGCTCTGTTGATCAGTCCCGCTATATATAACCCATCTGACCACAGGAGACATATGTACAGTATGTACAGTCCCTAATTCTCTTTCATTTCTTTTGGTATCCTGGGGCTCAGGGTGTGATTTAGAAAAGCATTTTTCTAACCAACTTTACAAGTTACTTGAAAAAAATATAACCCAGAACTCTTTCCAGTAGAAGGATTCTTGCAATCTTTTTACACCAAGAACTCAATTCATGATATCTATACAATACTTAACTTTTTTTTTTCTGCCTACATTGTCAGTCTCTTCAATTTAGCTGTCTATCTGGCAACAGGCAGCTTGTGTATGTGATTTAAAATTTTTTTAATGAAAAGAAACATTTTACAAAATCTAAAATCAAAGAGAAATGAATTAACTTGAAAAGTACTTTCCAAATCTAACACTAAGGCATTTCTTTCATTAGATAGCTTACAAACTTCTGGCTATAAGCTTTTCTTCTTGATAATTACTCCTCCAAATCTGTTGTTTGTACATTTTAATTCATCATAAATATCTCTGAGGATATGTTAGAAATTAACATATTTTACTTTTCTCTGAACATTTCCTAGCATAATTCACATGCCAGAAATGAATAGTGACAGTCCCAACAAGTAGCAAATGCTTTAGCCTAAGGCCTTCCCAATGGTCGCGTCTGAACTCCAGGCCCTTCTTGACTCCACCCTCAACACCCACAACCCGCCTCACCATCCCTCCACCTCAGCCTTCTGATTGATTTTTCTGAATTCACTCTTGCTTTCTGCAATCTGTTTCTCATATGTCACTCCCTATTTAAATCCCACTAATGGTCCAATTACCCATGGGATAAAAACATTAATCCTCACTGTGGTCTCTAAGGCCTGACATGATCTGGCTCCTACCTACCTCTTTGACCTAACTGTCCAATTGAAATAAGATGTGGTTGACAAATATGAGACATATATATAATTTTAAATTTCTAGTAGCCACATTAAAAAACAGAAACAAATGATATTGATGTTATTAATATATTTCATTTAACACCCCCAAAATATAAACTATTATTTCAACATGTAATCAATATTTTAAAAAATGAGATATCTGTGAATATAATTTTACTTCCTCCTTTCCAATCAGGAGGTCTTTTACTTCATTTTTCTTGCCTTACTGTCCTGGAGGTCTTTTACTTCATTTTTCTTGCCTTACTGTCCTGGCTAAAAACCTCAGAATGGACATCCTTGCTTTGTTCCTGATCTTGAGAGAAAAGCTTCATACTATTAAGTATAATATTAAATATGTGTTTTTCATGAAAAGCCCTTTATCAGGTTGAAGAAGTTCTCTTCCCTTCCAAGTTTGCTGATAGTTTTCAAAATCAGGAATGATGTTGAATTTCGTCATATGCTTTTTCTGTATCTACTGAAATGATCATGTCATTACTCTTCTTTAGCTATGATGAGTTATGTTGATTTTTGAATGTTGAACCAGTCTTGTATTCTTGGAATAAATTCCATTTGGTCATGATGTATTTTCCTTTTTATGAATTGTTGGATTTAATTGGCTAAAATTTTGTTTAAATTTTTTGCATCTATTTTCATGAAGGATACTGGCCTATAGTTTTCTTTTTTCATAATGTCTTTGTGTGGCTTTGGGATCAGGATAATGTTGGCTTTATAGATTAAGTTGGACAGCTTTCCCTCTTCTTCAATTTTCTGAAACTCTGCCTATACTTGGTATTATTTCTTCCTTAATTATTTGGTAGAATTCACCACAGAAGCCATCTGGGCCTGGTGTTTTCTTTTTGAGAAAAATATATGAGTTAATACATGTAAAGTAACTAGAACTGTGGTTGGCTTATAGGAGGTGCTGTTAGCTGTTATTTTTAAAAAATGCATCTTATATTTTCAGTTAAAACTTATAAATGTTTATGACAGAAATTAGAAAATATTTTAGAGTTTTAAAGAAGAAAAAATCACAGTAATGTTACTATCTAAAGATCACTATTAATATTTTAATGTATTCTTCAGTCTTTTCTACAGATGTTTGTTTATATTGCTATTGTTTATATTGGCCTGTACCCAATTTATTAAATTAGCATTAGATGAACATTTCCCATGTCAATAGTTCTTAATAAGTATAATTTCAAAGGTTATATATACTCCCTTAAATGGTTATACCATAATTTATTTAACTATCATTTTGTATTTTTAGGATTGTTCTACTTTCCCTCCACAGTAGATCCAAGCATCTCTTTCCTGCACTTCCATATATACTTGTATAAACACACATGCAAACCCTCAGAATATTCCCCCCAGGCCTTCCCTTTATGGTACTGATCACATACACTGATAACAGTTAATGTTTATAGTGTGTTTACTATGTACCAGGCACTGTAATAAGGGCTTTACATGTTACATCTCAATTAAAAGTAGGTACCATTTTATCACTCCTATTTAACAAACAAGGAAACTGAAGCACCAAGATGTCGAGCAACTTGCCCAATATCACCCAGCTAGGGAATGTGAAAGCCAAGAAAGGCCATTGGATTTCACAGCCCACATGACTAACTACTGTGCAACAGTGCCTCTCAGCTTGTACCTTTAGACTTTTGATATGAATTCCATTCCACACCTGAGTTGCTAATCCTGAGATGTTGTTTGAGTTCTTGCCCAACTCCCATGCCCTGACCATGTGCTCTCCACCCGAATTTTGGGAGCATTCCTTCCACTTATTATACATTTCTTGCTCTTATTGTCATTTATAATTTTACTGCTAGCTCCACCAGTCAGCCAGTTAGAGCATTCATAATCTCAACTGGAAACTGGGCCATATCATCTGATAAAAGGATTCCTTTTCCTACTTTGTAAATTTGTTTTCATGAAAATAATATGTTTTAAACGAATCACTATACACTCAATTTAAAGACTTTATTGAAAAGAGTAAAATGAGATAAAAATGGAGACTGCCCTAGAAAAGGAAAGATATACCAATAAAATGCAGCGGGTTGTACACACTGGTAACAAAAAAATGTGCAGGTTGCCTAGAACACTAAAAGGAACAGGAGATAAAAGAATTGTCATTTATTAATTGTAATCATCAAAAAAGGTAATATTTCTGCCTTTGTCTTTGTCTTTGAAAATGTATGTTTTGTGTTGAGAACTGCAGTATGGTTTCAACAGCTTTTTAATGGCTATATTCTAGTAAATTAGGGTAGGAAGAATTTATTACCAGAAAAGCCTTTGTGTGTGTTCTGCTCAATTTCTGAATCTTTCAGTGACAGTGTATTTGTTTTGTTTTTGTCTTGTCTTTAACGAAATAGACTATGCTCAATAAACAGATCTCTCTTTTTTTTTTTTTTTTTCCATTTAATTCCTTTCGAGTGCTGGTCCCAATTCTCCACAGTTACTTCCCAGGAGGAAAATGGCATTAGAACCCTCCTTCAGGAGCAAGCCTCTGGGTTTAAGGCCCCTGTCCACTTCCTCGCTGCTCTTCCTGTACCCCTTGCTTTATCCCATCCTAGTAGATCTGCCCACAGCTGGGCACCCCACTGAACTCAGATGACATGAAGCGGAATAGTTCTTGCTTCCTCGGCTCAACATAAGTTTAAGGTAGCCAGCGTCCCTTTCCAAGTTCTGTGTTTTTTTGTGTTGTTTTGTTTTTCTGTCCGTTCCCCCTAAATATGGGCAGTTTAGTATCGGATGGGTCTCTGGAAGTGCAGCTATCAATCACGAATCACAAAGAGAGTGCAGATGTAACTGTAATCCGTAGCCATTTTTGGACAGAAAAAGAACCAATTTCGTGAACTTCCCAACGTAAATGGGTCTAAGACTTTTAAGTTGTGAGAATAAACTCTGTCAGCACCCATATCCCTTGTCTGGGAAGTTTTAGGGAGGGGTAACCTCAAGCTCAAGCTCGTCCCATCTCTCGCTTGCCCGATGGCTGATTTCAAGTTCTACCTCGAGTTGAATGAGAATCGAAAGAAAAACTACCACAAGGGAAGAGGAAAAAAAAAGCTGGAGGATGCGGGCATCGATCCCGCTACCTCTCGCATGCTAAGCGAGCGCTCTACCATTTGAGCTAATCCCCCACCACTGGCCACAGCCGCTTATCTCTTCCTCTAGAGAGAGGTCAGAACATTTAGAAACGGAAACTATTTTTTTGATCATGTTCTTGATCTTGCCTTACAGTTAAGCCCAAAGTAACAAAATTAACAACTCCTCTCCTTCGAGCCGGAATCGAACCAGCGACCTAAGGATGGCCACGGGCACAGCGCCTACAGTCCTCCGCTCTACCAGCTGAGCTATCGAAGGGAGTGGGGTAGCAAGCTCTCAACTTTCCTTCATAATTTTTACTATCTAAGCTTTGTGTGCTTTGTCCCGCGTTTCTCTAGTGACTCCCAGGTTTGTTGACCATAAGCTATCCTTCTAGCGAAACCCCCGTCTCCTCACGGCAGCTGGAACGAGCGCCCGCGTTGCCCACCAGCCACGGAGCTCTGAGGAAAAGGGCAGGCGGCTGGCTCGGGACTTTTCTCTGTGTGCTCAGGGGACTCGCGAAACGCCGAAGACGATTTGGAGACAAGCAGAAGGCCGTGACCCGGCCGCCGCCCCGCCGAGCGCAGACTCACTTCGGCGTTTGTTACTAGGACCGCACGTTGGGGGGATTCACAAAAGATTTCACACGGGGGATACTGCCGTAGGCCAAAACTGGGGCGAAAGTGCAAGCACTTCCAATTGCTCAATTGCTCGTTGGAATATTATGTGTATTCGGGAAGGGGCCCGTGGAACGGGCCGTAAATCATACAAAGTTGGTATTAAAAAAGAAGAAAAAAAAAAAAAAAGCACACTGTCTCCTTCGAGCCGGAATCGAACCAGCGACCTAAGGATGTCTCTTGCCAGGAAGTCAGCTACAGTCCTCCGCTCTACCAGCTGAGCTATCGAAGGGACGGGTGGATCTCTCGTGCCCCTTGAAATTCAAACTCAGAAACCCGAGCAAGTACAGCCGGGGGTTAGAAGTCGAATAGAGCATGCGTAACTGGGGAACGGGGAGGGGAAGGGAGTAAATGACTGTGTATTGTTTCACGCGTGCGCAGAAAGACAACCCAGCTTCCCCTCGTGGGATCCGGACCCACCGGGGAAAGGGGCTCCCTTCTCTTGTGTCCGGGGCTGGTGGTGCTGGGACTCAGAGAATCCGAGGCCACGTTCCTTTACTTTTCCTTTACTACCCCACATTGAGGATGGCTGTCGAGTGTGGCCTTACCACTCTGTAATCTGTACATCCCCCAGTTTCTCCGCATGTGGAGGGCCAGTGGCGCAATGGATAACGCGTCTGACTACGGATCAGAAGATTGTAGGTTCGACTCCTGCCTGGCTCGAATTTTTGTCACAATAGATTTTAAAAACCAAAGATTACTACTTCTTTAGGGTTCTTCAAATCACAAATGCTAAGAATATTTTACCGCACTTTGGACTCAGAAAGCTGTTGCGCGTCGTTTCCAGTACCACCCCGTCGAACTCTCGAGCACTAACGAGACGCTGCCGCCCTCGAGAGCGCTGCGGCCCCCGGGGGAGGGCCGCGCTGAGGAAAGCTCAGGGACTCCAGGTAGGAAGCCAGGTGAGGGAGCCGGGAAGGGGAGCCTGCAGTCCCCGTGACGAAGCTGGTTGAAACCCCAAGGCTGCTTCTGCTTCTGCTTCAGCTTCCTTCTTCGGGTCTTCTAAGACAGCTGAAGACTTCAGTCACTGAGTCACTAGAGAAAGTGCCCACGCACACCCCCGACATTGCAGAGGAAAGAAAGTTAAACACTGTCTTTTTGATCCGGTTCCTATTTACATTTCATCTTAACAAGGGTCCTGAGCCCCTCCTCGGTTGTAAGCACAGCGTAAAAACCGTCTAGTGACTTGGGTTCTGCCCTCAAGGGTCTTTGAACCAACAGGATGTAATGTGGCTTTGAACAAATTGAGTTTTATTTTGAAGTTATTGGTCTTATTTGTGGGGAGTAGTTTAGAATTCTCTCTTAACTCTCCCCAGGTAAGACAGCAATTCCCCCAAGTAAAAGCTTTAATGTGAAATTGGGGAAGAGATAAATTAGGGAAGAGAAAATGTGGAGTTAGGGGAAAGTGGGAAAGCAGCTTCCTTAAGGCTATACAAACGGTTAAAGGAAGCTAAAAATTGGGGGGTCAGGGGACACAAGTACAGACCATTTGAACAAAATGATGGTGGGTTTTATTTTTGTTTCCTAGTGAACATTTTGCCATTTTTGAACGTAACAAGCTGATATATGTTTAAAATTACATAGTGTTTCTTTCTGAGAGTTAAAAAAAATTACCTCTGTGGGAAGTTGGGGACATATGTTGCACCCTTTCCCCCAGGTTTGTTGACAGAACCTTGAAAATTAGGCCACAAGGAAAGAGCCTTCATCTTATTCCTACTTTCTCCTCATTTTACAGGTAAGGGGTTTATTATTTGCTAAGGTCAAGGTCATGGCTATCATTGCACTGTGGGAGAAACTGGCTTCCTGGTCTAACCCCTTCTTGCGCTTTTTCCCCAGCAGCCAGCCAGAGTAACACCCTCCAAGAGGGCCAAGATGGTGTGTGATTTCTGGCTCTCTTACTGTGACAGAAATTCACACAGAGCTAATGTAAATCAGAGACATTTACTGTAAGGTACAGGGGTGTCCCAGGGAAACCAAGAAGGAAATGAAACTGGGCTTCCTTAAGGTTTTTCTCTCAGTGCCTCTCTGTGCCTCACTATATTTCTCTAGTGCTCACAGTTGGCAACATGGTTTCCCCCTCACAACCTATTGCTGTAGATCAAATGTCTGTATCTCTCCCTGCCACACACCCAAATTCATGTTGAAAATCTAATGCCCAAGGTGATAGTATTAGGAGGTGGGGCCTGTGAAGGGTAATTAGGACATGGAGGTGGAGAGTGCCCTTATCAAAGAGGCACCTGAGAAATCCCTCCTCCCCTCCACTGTGTGTGGGCACAGTGAGAAAGAAGTTCAGCAGTCTGCAACCTTGGAAGAGGGTCTTCACCAGAACCTGATCATGCTGGCACCCTGGTCTTGGATTTCCAGCTTCCAAAACTGTGAGAAACAAAATATCTTGTTTATAAGCTACCCAGTCTGTGGTATGTTGTTACAGCAGCCTAAATAGATTAAGATGTCTATCAACCAGAGACTCTCTTCTCTTTCTCAATCCTGACTGCAAAACTCTTCTTTGTCTGGCCTCAGTTAGATGCTCACCCTTGGTCCCCGAACTGTGTCCAGGGGTCAGGATTACATGCAGCCATCAGGGCGGGCTCACCTATAGCCATATAGGTGGGCACGTATGATTGCCCTCCTTCCTGGGATTCCAGTGAAGAGCTAATAAAGACAAAAAGAAAAAAAGTCTATGCAGCATGAGAGACAAAAGTAGTTGCAATGAGCAAACCTGAGATTTTAAACAATTTCTGGGATGTGGAATACAAATGAGGTTATGTAGACCCATAACCCGGAATGGAGAAAAGCACAGCTCAGAGTGCACATTCTAGAAGCTAGCAGACAAAACTACTCTCCCCATGGAGCTCGCAAGAGGCTCCAGGCACAGAGGCAACAGCACAAAGGTCAAAGGCCCACAACATTTTGCAGCTGCTGCTGCATTTGTCCCAGGTGGAGCTGCCTGGAGAACTGCTTAAGCAGAATAGATTAGCCTAGGGAGAGCCCAGGTGGTGAATACAGGGCTGGGGAGATAGGCATAGTAGAGCCTAATAATAATAGACATGGAGAGAAAGAAAGGCCACCTCACCCCACTCTCAGATAGCAACTCTCCTTGAGTTAGTAGTTTGGGGGATTGGAGGGCAGCATGGCTATTTCCTCCCATGCACCATTAATGTAAAAGCCTGCATGTCCGCAGGACCAGCCATTTTACAGACACAAATCAGTGTAGTCCTTTATTCATGAATATGAACAAATGTCTACCAGACATTTGAGAGGAAACAACTTAAAAAAGAAAGTCCAAGATAAACACACAGCAACTGATTCAAGAGGAAACAGATAATGCAAGGAATAGTACAGAACTGTTTTTTGAATTGATATTAAAAAAGGAGCAATGAGAAAATAGTTGAGTTCTTGAAAACTAAAAGTTTGCCAAAGTGAAAAATAACATATTGGTCATGGCTAAAGATCAAATTTGGAGATATAAAAGATAGAATGGAAAATACCTCCCAGGAAACAAAAATACAGAGAGCAGAAAATATAAAAGCATGGGGGATAGGCCCGGAAGACACAAGGCTTTAGAGTTCCAGAAAGAGAAATAACAGAAAATGCAGGAGTGGAAGAAAGACATTAGTCATCAGATCAAAAGTGCCATCCAAATATAATGAATGAAAAAAACCATGCCTGGACAGCCTAGTGAAATGTAAAAGCACTGAGGATAAAGATGAAATCCTAAAGGCTTTCAGAGATGGGGATAACAAGCAAATAACAGGCTAACTACAAAGGAAAGAGAATCAGATTATAATCAGACTTCTCAGCAATACTGGATGCTAGAACACAGTAGAGCAAGACCTTTGAAGTTCTGTGGGGAAATAATTTTGAACCCAGAATTGTATAATCAATCAAAGTAGCAATCACCTATGAGAACAAATAGGTCACACTTGTGAGTGTCATAAAATTTAAATCTTTTAAAATTTAAATCTTTTAAATTCTTTTCTGAAACAAAAAATAAACATTACTTGAAGATGTTATACTGATGATGTTCTCTAGGAAGCAAAAGCTGACACAAAACCAGAGTACAGAATAATAATGGGGAGTAACGTCCTGTGAATGCAAAAGGGGAGGACACAGTATTATGTAGTATTAGGACGCAGCAATGCAGACCTGATAGTCTCTGCCTTGGTACCTGCAGAGCACAGATTTCCCTTTAGAGGACTCCTGAGTTGGATAGGAATGATAAGGTTTTCATGCAATCACTTTGCTCAGTCATTGGCCAAAGGCTGAAAACCTCCTCTGGAAAGCTGAGGTGGACCCTATAACACCTGGAGGCTCTCAGTTAACCATCCTCCTTGAAGCTGGGCAGTTCCTTCTTGAAAGGCAATCTGGCAATCTAGCAGCAAATCTGTCTGCCACAGATGTACTTCAGCACAGCAACAACAACAACAAAGGGGTAGGGGGGAGAAAAGGATACAAGAAAGAGGAGAACATAGGATTTAAGAAAAAAGGGAACTGACCAAGGAACTCAAATCCCAGGTTGGCAGTGATGCAGCAGGCCAAGAAAGCAATCAAGACAAATTAGGAAAAAACAAAAAGGGTCAGAGGGCTCTGTGAAGATGATCTCTCAAGAAGAGAGTGGATTCTTTCACAATAGTAATGTCATTAAGGACCAGGAAGACTTTAGAGATACTGCAAAACATGTCATTTTTGCAAGCCAAAGATAATTAGAAAATTTTGAAAAAAAAATTACAAAGAGCTTTATAAAGAATTCATGGTCCAAATATAAAGCAAACTAAAATATGGTACAATTTTGAGAGATTGATGGCATATATTATGGACTAATTTTCCCCTACCCCTCTCCAAATTCTAGTACTGAAGCCCTAAGCCCCAGTACCTCAGAATGTGACTATATTTGGAGATAGGGACCTTTAAAACGGTAATTAGATTTAAATGAGGTCATTAGGGTGGGCCCTTATCCAATGTGACTAGTGTTCTTATAAGAAGAGACTAGGACACAGAGAGAAACACCAGACATGTGCATGCATAGAGAGACAACCATGTGAACACACAGCAAGAAGGTCTGCAAGCCAAGGAGAGAGGCCTCAGAAGAAACCAAACCTGCTGAAACTTTGATCTTGGACTTCTAGCCTCCACAACTGTGAGAAAATACATTTCTGTTGTTTAAGCCACCCAGTCTATGGTATTTTTTGAGGCAAACCTAGGAAACTAAGACATAATTGGTGAGGAAAAAGAAATTTGCTTTCTTTTTTGCATTCTTTGGTATTGTTTACATTTTTGTTTAACTATATGCAAGTTATTTTACAGACACAAATCAGTGTAGTCCTTTATTCATGAATATGAACAAATGTCTACCAGACATTTGAGAGGAAACAACTTAAAAAAGAAAGTCCAAGATAAATACCTCCCAGGAAACAAAAATACAGAGAGCAGAAAATATAAAAGTGTGGGGCAGACAGTTTCATAATTGTCATCTAATAAAAATTGCTTAGAAGTGAAGGAACTGATGACCAAAGATATGAAATGACTTACCTTCAGGCACAGAGTTGAGTAATGGCAGATGAGAAATCAGATCTCCTAAGTCACCAGCTAGGATTCTCCTTAGCGCTACTTGGTCTCCCTGTCCTCAACTGGACACTTGAGTTAGACTGGACTGCTGGACTTCTTCCTAGGAGGAAGGAGGTTGAAAGGCAGTTTCTGATGTTAGGCAAGGTTAGACAATGACCAGGACATTCTGGGAGTAGCAGTGTTCCATTTATTAAAGGGAACTCTCTTCTTACCTCTAGAACACAAAGATCAAATCCCTAAGATTTGTTAACTAACAGTGGTGCTCCACAAAAGTTATTTACGATACCCTGAGATCTGAAGGAAAAAAACATTGTTCAACTTGAAAAATACCTTACACATATGCACATGAAAGAACTTTCTTCCTTTCAGTTGAGGAAACCATTCCACAGATCAGGAAGCTCTACCAAGAAATGTTAAATAATTTCTTCAGGATGATTCTCCAGATTGGGGGAGCAGGGCTGAACTCGGATTTACTTAGTGCTCATCCATGGCCTTCTGTAAATGTGTACTATATCCAAGAAGGATTCCACAAGATTGAAATGAGAACACTTGCTTGTTGTGAGAAACCACAGAGATAACATTTCCAAAGTCAGAAAGGGAACCATTCTGGAGAACTCCAGGGGAGATACAGTGGATTTGTGTTATTTGCAGTAGTTAGGTTCTATACAGTCACCACAAACAGTGGTTTAATGAATACTGAACCATTGCTCCCAGGGGAAATACAAGGTTAAGTTCCTGTGGGCCTCTGTTCACAACATTTTTCTTAAGTGATCAGTATGTGTTTTATGTGTTACTGTTTAGATACCTTATTTAAGATATATTATTATGAATGACCATGAAATAAATTTTAGCAAGTAGGGAAATTTGCAAAATATGGAATCTATGAATAATGAGGATTAATAGTATTATCAGGCCAAACTAAATCTTGAATTACATGATGAATAACTATGTGATCTTAATGAGACTAGCCCTCAGGCCCCTACCTCCATTAAGGAGGTTCATGGGAACCATTTGTACTACAGGCAGATTGCAGGACTGACCCATCCAATTCCCAGGGCTCCATAAGACTTCAAGTTATCTGCAGTCTTTCACACTCAGGAAAAGTAGGACTGTCATATTGTTCATACAGTGTCTTTCCCAGAGGTATGATTTGGGGGGGGGGGCTGGGAAAAGATGTTGCAGGGAGATTTGCTTCATAGATTCATATTTATTCCTTTACTAAACATTTACTCAGTTTCTACTATGTGCCAGGTACGTGTGTTCTAGAGCTGGGGATGCAGCAGTAAGCAAAACAGCCACAAATTTCTACTCTGATGGAATACACATTTTGAAGGACAGACAGACAATAAGTTGACAATAAATGATATATAGTAGGCTCAACAATGGTGAATGCCAAAGGAAAAGATAAAGCACAGGTGTATCCAGAGTGTGGAGGGTACTGTGCTTTTCACAATGGCAAATTGACATAGACTACCAGAAACAAAATAAATTGCTGCAAAACACACACACACACACACACACACACACACACATTTATTTTAAATGGTGGGAGACCAAGTTCCAGTTCCAGTTCCTTTAGGAAAAATTTGTTTGCCAAGTTATATTTCCTATGAAGAAATAAAGGTTTGCTAATTTAGATATCTGACATAAATAATGGTATGTTTTTACTAATAGAAACTTCACAATTTGTACCTTATTTTGTACAATGGAGAAAAATTGACTATAATTTCAATTTTATTATGAATAGATAATTAAAGTCATGAAAAGATTATGCATCCTGTTGTATGAGTGATATTGAAATGCCTTGTTTTTATATATAATAGTAAATGTTCTCATCCCAATCTTAGGGAATCAGAATAATGGAATAGAATTATTAACTTGGATTTATAGACCTATGGTATTCACCTTTAGTGGGGGAGGGACAAATTCAAGTATATTGAGTATAAGCACTGTTTTGATATTAAATAAGTAGTTGTATCTAACAGTACAGAATTCAAATGTCTTATGGTGCCATGGTGGTATAGTAATTAAGCAGATAGACCCTAGAGCTAGGCTACCTGAGTCCAAATGCTGGTTCTCTTCTTACTAAAGTTACAGGTTAATTGACAGCTCCAATTTTCCCATCTGTGAAATGAGAAATAATAGTACCAACTTCATAGGTTTGCTGTAAGGCTTAAGTGAATTAATGTATATTAAGCACTTAGAATAGTGTCTGGCACATAGTAAGTGCCCTATATATGCTTGCTATTTAAAAATATATTAAAAGTTTTCTTAGCACTGTCTATAATCTTGGAAAATTATGGCAGGAACTTTACCAGAATTTTGTCAGGATTGTTTACGAATATCAACTATTCTACAATCACTTTTAAAATTAAAATGAAAATCCAACTTTTCACTCACTTGGTTAATGTTGCAATTATTCACTGGTCAGACAAGAGAAAGTGGCAGACAGCTACCAAGGCCACTAAGGCTTCCCAAGTAAAGAAATGCTGCAGGGAGGAGGAGGAGGAGGAGGAGGGAAGAGGAAGAGGAAGTAGAGACAGAGGAAGTATTTGGGAATTTGCTCTTTCAGATTTGGGGGTTTTGAGTCTTTGAAGATATGCTTTTGAAGAAGGCACTGAGGATTAAGAAAGGGTGATTACCTAGAGGAATCTTAAGCTACGAAGGGCAGTTAAAGAAAAAGGTACATAATAAATAGAGTATTCTTTTTTTTTTTTTAAGATTTTATTTATTTAACAGAGAGACACAGCAAGAGAGGGAACACAAGCGGGGTTGGGGGGAGACGGAGGAGCAGGCTTCCCACGGAGCAGGGAGCCCGGTGTGGGGCTCGATGCGGGGCTCGATGTGGAGCTCAATGAGGGTCTCAATGCGGGGCTCGATCCCAGGACCCTGGGATCATGACCTGAGCTGAAGGCAGACGCTTAACGACTGAGCCACCCAGGTGCCCCAATGGAGTGTTCTTTTGAAAATAAGAGAACTCTGGGAAGGAGTTGAGCAGGGAGGTGAAGAGGGTTAGTTTTCAGGAAGGACAAATGTAGTTGGAAATATAAGATCACCATGGAGAGGCAATATAGTGCAGCTATTAATACTATGGATTTGAGGACGGGCCTGCTCTACCCCTTACTGGCTGGGTGATCTTGGCCAAGTTATTTAAACTTTCTGTGGTTTAGTTTGTTAGTCTGGAAATGGGGAATGATAATGCTGATAGTACTTGTCCCATAGATAGTGTATTAAGTGCATATATAAATATAAAATATATAAAGCTAGGAAAAAGCTCTTAGGGCAGTGTCAGGTACTAAGCACTATGACTATTGGTTATTATTGTTCATTTGACAGATTTATTTTTAATTCATGAAAGAATAAATCATCTTGTTCAAATACAAATGCTCCTGTGATCCTAAAAGCGATCACTTCCCACCTCCTTTCAAATCCTCTATTTTGGGGGATGGGATGTGCTAGAGAAGAGGTAAGAGAGAACAAAGAAAAGCAGAAAAGAAGCAGGGAAGTGAATCGTTTTTATTTTCTATTAAAACTTTACCCTCTTACTCAGAATAACCTGTATCTTTCAGGTTTGGGTAGCTAAAATTTTACTTTTTGAGTATGCTATATATTGAGTTTACAAAATAAATCCCAGGGGCACCTGGGTGGCTCAGTCAGTTAAGCAGCTGCCTTCTGCCTGGGTTATGATTGGGGGGGGGGGTCCTGGGATTGAGCCCCATGTCACGTGCCCTACTTGTGGGGAGTCTGCTTCTCCCGCTCCCTCTGACCTTCCCCCGCCCCACAAGTGTGTGCTCTCTTAAATGAATAAATAAAAAATCTTAAAAAAAATAAATTCCATGCTAAATACAATAAACTTTTGAAATGAAGGCATTTTATATAAAACTGTTATGCTAATAAGTTAATCTATATATTGATTATATGTTTCAGTTCCTGATGCCTTCATCTGTTCCTCTTAAACCTAGGTTAGTTAGCTTTGAAATATTGCTTTATGTAATTATAATAAATAATCCTGAAAAATGCCAGTTTAGTAAATAGCTAATGTATACATGCCTGAATAGATCATTTTTAAAAAAATTTAAGGAAATGTTGGAATTTCATTCCCAAAGTGAAAATCTGCACTAAAAATTTCCCCCCAATTATTTTTCACCAGAAAAGAAAGTGCATTGCAGATCTCTGAGAAGAGATGAATCTGGACAACATTTCAGGAGTGAAGATTATTTGGGTATCAGAGCAGCTTACTCAGAAGCATAAAACCTTCACCAGGTAAGATCCTCTTCCTGGACCTGGGAACAAGGATGTACCTGGGGGGCTCTCAGGCATTGAAGAAGTTGATAATAAGATTTTCAGCTATTAGAAAGCTGGGTTGGCAGCCCCAGTAGCGAGCAGAATGTGTTAACAGCTGTCCTATTACTGTTGATTTGATTCTGGGAATTTAGTTTTGCTTCTTGGGGACAGCCCTGAACAGCATGAAAATTCCAGAAAGTTGTATCACTCCCATTCATTTGATGCTGAGCATGTTTAGGTCTCTTTTTGGAGAAAAGCTTTTCTCAGAAATGGCATATGTTGTAAGAATTAATTAATCAACAGGTATTTATTAGTTCCTACTTCGTTTTTAGCACTGCACAAAACTTACTCTGACTGTAAGATGTTATTCTGCAAATCACTGCTAATTTGAGCCATCTACAGTTTGGAAATGGCTTTGTTATACAGAAACTGGTTATACACAATTTAATCTAAATTTCTGGCCCTTTGTAGTCTAGAACTGCTCAGAACTAATATACAGGTAAATGTTATTTAGGTGCTTAGGAGGAGTGCAGGCTGGAAAAAGAGGGGTTTTGGAGAGGAGGACTTTGTTTCTCAAATAAAGGTTTTTCTTTGTTGGAGGACTGGTGCTCTGGAAGTAGATTTGCCTTCATATCGATGAGGAGTAAGGGAGGGCAGGTGCTGAAGTGTTTTTTTTGTTTTTTTTTTATTATGTTAATCACCATATATTACATCATTAGTTTTTGATGTAGTGTTCCATGATTCATTGTTTGCTTATAACACCCAGTGCTTCATTCAGTACAAGCCCTCTTTAATACCCATCAAGAGGCTAACCCATCCCCCACCCCCCCTCCCCTCTAGAACCCTCAGTTTGTTTCTCAGAGTCCATAATCTCTCATGGTTCATCTCCCACTCCGATTTCCCCCCCTTCATTTTCCATTCCTGCTATCTTCTTCTTTTTTTATTTTTTTTAACATATAATGTATAATTTGTTTCAGAGGTAGAGGTCTGTGATTCAACAGTCTTAATTCACGGCGCTCACCATAGCACATACCCTCCCCAATGTCCATCACCAAGCCATCCCATCCCTCCCACCCCCCACCACTCCAGCAACCCTCAGTTTGTTTCCTGAGATTAAGAATTCCTCATATCAGTGAGATCATATGATACTTATCATTCTCTGATTGACTTATTTCGCTCAGCATAACACCCTCCAGTTCTATCCACGTCATTGCAAATGGCAAGATTTCGTTCCTTTTGATGGCTGCATAATATTCCATTGTATATATATACCACATCTTCTTATCCATTCATCTGTTGATGGACATCTGGATTCTTTCCACAGTTTGGCTATTGTGGACATTGCTGCTATAAACATCGGGGTGCACGTACCCCTTCAGATCACATTTGTATCTTTGGGGTAAATACCCAGTAGTGTGATTGCTGGGTCGTAGGGTAGCTCTATTTTCAACTTTTTGAGGAACCTCCACACTGTTTTCCAGAGTGGCTGCACCAGCTTGCATTCCAACCAACAGTGTAGGAGGGTTCCCCTTTCTCCGCATCCTCACCAACATCTGTTGTTTCCTGACTTGTTCATTATAGCCATTCTGACTGGTGTGAGGTGGTATCTCATTGAGGTTTTGATTTGGATTTCCCTCATGCTGAGCGAAGTTGAGCACTTTTTCATGTGTCTGTTGGCCATTTGGATGTCTTTGGAAAAATGTCTGTTCATGTCTTCTGCCCATTTCTTGATTGGATTATTTGTTCTTTGGGTGTTGAGTTTGATAAGTTCTTTATAGATTTTGGAAACTAGCCCTTTATCTGATATGTCATTTGCAAATATCTTCTCCCATTCTGTCGGTTGTCTTTTGGTTTTGTTGACTGTCTCTTTTGCTGTGCAAAAGATTTTTATCTTGATGAAGTCCCAAGAGTTCATTTTTGCCCTTGCTTCCCTTGCCTTTGGCGATGTTTCTAGGAAGAAGTTCCTGTGGCTGAGGTCGAAGTGGTTGCTGCCTATGTTCTCCTTTAGGATTTTGATGGACTCCTGTCTCACATTTAGGTCTTTCAACCATTTTGAGTCTATTTTTGTGTGTGGTGTAAGGAAAGGGTCCAGTTTCATTCTTCTGCATGTGGCTGTCCAATTTTCCCAACACCATTTGTTGAAGAGACTTTTTTCCATTGGACATTCTTTCCTGCTTTGTCGAAGATTATTTGACCATATAGTTGAGGGTCCATTCTGGGCTCTCTATTTTGTTCCATTGATCTAAGTGTCTGTTTTTGTGCCAGTACCATACTGTCTTGATAATTACAGCTTTGTAATAGAGCTTGAAGTCTGGAATTGTGATGCCACCAGCTTTACTTTTCTTTTTCAATATTCCTCTGGCTATTCGGGGTGTTTTCTGGTTCCATACAAATTTTAGGATTATTTGTTCCATTTCTTTGAAAAAAGTGGATGGTATTTTGATAGGGATTGCATTAAATGTGTAGATTGCTCTAGGTAGCATTGACATCTTCACAATATTTGTTCTTCCAATCCATGAGCATGGAACATTTTTCCATTTCTTTGTGTCTTCCTCAATTTCTTTCATGAGTATTTTATAGTTTCCTGAGTACAGATTCTTTGCCTCTTTGATTAGATTTATTCCTAGGTATCTTATGGTTTTGGGTGCAATTGTAAATGGGATCGACTCCTTAATTTCTCTTTCTTCTGTCTTGTTGTTGGTGTATAGGAATGCCACTGATTTCTGTGCATTGATTTTATATCCTGACACTTTACTGAATTCCTATATGAGTTCTAGCAGTTTGGGGGTGGAGTCTTTTGGGTTTTCCACATAAAGTATCCTATCATCTGCAAAGAGTGAGTTTGACTTCTTCTTTGCAGATTTGGATGCCTTTTATTTCTTTTTGTTGTCTGATTGCTGTGGCTAGGATTTCTAATACTATGTTGAACAACAGTGGTGATAGTGGACATCCCTGCTGTATTCCTGACCTTAGGGGGAAAGCTCTCAGTTTTTCCCCATTGAGAATGATATTCGCTGTGGGTTTTTCATAGATGGCTTTTATGATATTGAGGTATGTACTGTCTATCCCTACACTGTGAAGGGTTTTGATCAAGAAAGGATGCTGTACTTTGTCAAATGCTTTTTCTGCATCTATTGAGAGGATCGTATGGTTCTTGTTCTTTCTTCTGTTAATGTAGTGTATCACATTGATTGATTTGCGGATGTTGAACCAACCTTGCAGCCCAGGGATAAATCCCACTTGGTCATGGTGAAGAATCCTTTTAATGTACTGTTGGATCCTATTGGCTAGTATTTTGGTGAGAATTTTTGCATCCAGGTTCATCAAGGATATTGGTCTGTAATTCTTTTTGGTAGGGTCTTTTTCTGATTTTGGGATTAAGGTAATGGTGGCCTCATAAAACGAGTTTGGAAGTTTTCCTTCCATTTCTATTTTTTGGAACAGTTTCAGAAGAATAGGTATTAATTCTTCTTTAAATGTTTGGTAGAATTCCCCTGGGAAGCCATCTGGTCCTGGGCTTTTGTTTGTTGGGAGATTTTTGATTACTGCTTCACTTTCCTTAGTGGTTATAGGTCTGTTCAGGTTGTCTATTTCTTCCTGGTTCAGTTTTGGTAGTTGATACATCTCTAGGAATGTGTCCATTTCTTCCAGGTTATCTAATTTTCTGGCATATAGTTGCTCATAATATGTTCTTATAATTGTTTGTATTTCTTTGGTGTTGGTTGTGGTCTCTCCTCTTTCATTCATGATTTTATTTATTTGGGTCATTTCTCTTTTCTTTTTGATAAGTCTGGCCAGGGGTTTATCAATCTTGTTAATTCTTTCAAAGAACCAGCTCCTAGTTTTGTTGATCTGTTCTTCTGTTCTTTTGGTTTCTATTTCATTGATTTCTGCTCTGATCTTTATTATTTCTCTTCTCCTTCTGGGTTTAGGCTTTATTTGCTGTTCTTTCTCTAGCTCCTTTAGGTGTAGGGTTAGGTTGTGTATTTGAGACCTTTCCTGTTTCTTGAGTAAGGCTTGTTTTGCTATATACTTTCCTCTTAGGACTGCCTTTGCTGCATCCCAAGGATTTTGAACAGTTGTGTTTTCATTTTCATTTGTTTCCATGATTTTTTAAAAATTCTTCTTTAATTTCCTGGTTGACCCATTCATTCTTTAGTAGGATGCTCTTTAGCCTCCATGTATTTGAGTTCTTTCTGACTTTCCTCTTGTGATTGAGTTCTAGTTTCAAAACGTTGTGGTCTGAAAATATGCAAGGAATGATCCCAATCTTTTGGTACCGGTTGAGACCTGATTTGTGACCTAGGATGTGATCTATTCTGGAGAATATTCCATAGGCACTAGAGAAGAATGTGTAATATGTTGCTTTGGGATGGAATGTTCTGAATATATCTGGGAAGTCCATTTGGTCCAGTGTATCATTTAAAGTCTTTATTTCCTTGTTGATCTTTTGCTTAGATGATCTGTCCATTTCAGTGAGGGGGGTGTTAAAGTCCCCCACTATTATTGTATTGTTGTCGATGTGTTTCTTTGCTTTTGTTATTAAGTGACTTATATAATTGGCTGCTCCCATGTTAGGGGCATAGAGATTTACAATTGTTAGATCTTCTTGTTGGATAGACCCTTTAAGTAGGATATAGTGTCCTTCCTCATCTCTTATTATAGTCTTTGGTTTAAAATCTAATTTGTCTGATATAATGATTGCCACCCCAGCTTTCTTTTTGTGTCCATTAGCATGGTAAATGTTTTTCCACCCCCTCCCTTTCAATCTGGGGATGTCTTTGGGTCTCAAATGAGTCTCTTACACACAGCATATTGATGGGTCTTGTTTTTTTATCCAATCTGATACCCTGTGTCTTTTGATTGGGGCATGTAGCCCATTTACATTCAGGGTAACTATTGAAAGATATGAATTTAGTGCCATTGTTTTGCCTGTAAGGTTACTGTTACTGTGTATTGTCTGTGTTCCTTTCTGGTCTATGTTACTTTTAGGCTCTCTCTTTGCTTAGAGGACCCCTTTCAATATTTCTTGTAGGGCTGGTTTCATGTTTGCAAATTCCTTTAGTTTTTGTTTGTCCTGGAAGCTTTTTATCTCTCCTTCTATTTTCAATGACGGCCTAGCTGGATATAGTATTCTTGGCTGCATATTTTTCTCATTTAGTGCTCTGAAGATATCATGCCAGTCCTTTCTGGCCTGCCAGGTGTCTGCGGATAGGTCTGTTGCCAGTCTAATGTTTCTACCATTGTAGGTTACAGATCTCTTGTCCTGAGCTGCTTTCAGGATTTTCTCTTTGTCTCTGAGACTCGTAAGTTTTACTATTAGATGTCGGGGTGTTGACCTATTTTTATTGTTTTTGAGGGGCTTCTCTGTGCCTCCTGGATCTTGATGCCTGTTTTCTTCCCCAAATGAGGGAAGTTCTCTGCTATAATTTGCTCCAATATACCTTCTGCCCCCCTCTCTCTTTCTTCTTCTTTTGGGATCCCAATTATTCTAATATTGTTTCATCTTATGGTATCACTTATATCTCGAATTCTGCCCTCGTGATCCAGTAGTTGTTTATCTCTCTTTTTCTCAGCTTCTTTATTTTCTATCATTTCTATCATTCTATCATCTTCTATATCACTAATTCTCTCTTCTGCCTCATTTATCCTAGTAGTTAGAGCCCCCATTTTTGATTGCACCTCATTAATAGCCTTTTTGATTTCGACTTGGTTAGATTTTTGTTCTTTTATTTCTCCAGAAAGGGTTTCTCTAATATCTTCCGTGCTTTTTTCAAGCCCAGCTAGTATCTTTAAAATCGTCATCCTGAACTCTAGTTCTGACATCTTACTAATGTCCGTATTAATTAGGTCCCTGGCAGTCAGTACTGCCTCTTGTTGGTTTTTTTTGAGGTGATTTTTTCCATCTTGTCATTTTGTCCAGAGGAGAATAGATGAATGAGAGAACAAAATGCTAAAAGGGTAACAACAACCCCAGAGAAATATATGCTAAACAAATCAGAAGAGACCTGAAACTGGGGGAAAAGAAAGGGAAAGAAAGAAAAAAGAAAAAGATAAAAAAAAAACCAACCAAACAAACAAAAAAAACCTGAGTACGATCAAATATGATCAGGCTGGTGCATAGATCAGTGCCACACACTAGATTTTGGGTGTATTTTGGTCTGTTAGAAGAAAGTGCCTCCCAAATTTTAAAGAAAGAAAAGCTTATATATGTACAAAAATAAGGGTAAATACGACGAGGGGATGGAATATGACTGTAAAGATGATGAAATTTTTAAAGGATTTTATAAAAGGAATTGAAAAGAAGTTGGTTGAGAAAAGAAAGAAGAGGATTAAAAAAAGGGGGGGGAGAGAATGTGATCAGGCAGGAGACTAGAACAAAGCCATACACTAGAGATTTAGGGTATATTTTGGTCTGTTAGAAGAAACTGTATCCCAAAATTTTAAAGAGAGACCAACTTATATATATATATCAAAAATAAGTTTAACTACTATGAAGGGATAGAATATGACTCTAAAAATGAAAAATAAAAAAGATTTTTTAAAAAAGGGGATTGATAAGATATTGGTTGAAAAAGGGAAAAAGAAAAATTAAAAAAAGAAGAAAAAGAAAATTAAAAAAATTAACTTTGAAAGACTAAAGAATCATGGGAAAAAAGCCATGAATTCTATGTGCAGTATTCCCCTAGTGCTGGCGTTCTGCCGTTCTCATTGATTGGTAAATTTGGTGTTGGCTGGCTGTTTTTGCTGATCTTCTGGGGGAGGGGCCTGTCGCAGTGGTTCCCAAATGTCTTTGCCAGAGGTGGAATTGCCCCGCCCTTGCCAGGCCAGGCTAAGTAATCTGCTCGGGTTTGCTTTTGGGAGCTTTTGTTCCCTGCAAGCTTTCTGTTCGGCTTTGGAGGACAAGAGTGAAAATGGCGGCCTCCCAATCTCTGCCCCAGAGGAGCCGAGAACTCGGGCCGCACTCCTCAGGGCGCCCCCAGAGAAAAGCAGTCAGTCACTCCCGTCTCCCCGGTCTCCGGCCGCACTGCGTGCTCACCCGGCCTGTGACCGAGCGTTTCTATCTCTGGCACCCAACCGGTATGGAGTCTCCAAACCTAGCAGATCCCTGCGATGTGCTCCCCACCGCTCCTCCCGGGGGAGGAAGGGGAGTGTCTCCGGATCTGCCGCTTGTTGGGTCCCTGCTGGAGGAGCAGTGGCCCGACTGTGCCCCAGATCACAGTTTATGGCAACCCCAAGCTGAGAGCCCATTCCTCGGCTCCATCTCTGCAGCCGGCTTCCCCGCTCCGATACCTGGGAGCTCTGTCACACTCAGGCACCCCCGGTCTTTCTGTGACCCTGAGGGTCCCGAGACCACACTGTCCCAGCGAGGGTTCCACCCCACGCTTAGCCACTGGAGTGACGTCCCTCAGTGGAGCAAACTTCTAAAAGTTCCGATTTTGTGCTCTGCTGCTCTATCACTTGCCAGAAGCAGCCGAAAGAGGCCCCCTCCCCCACCGTCTATCTTCCCGAGTATCGCCTCGGATTCACTTCTCCGCACATCCTACCTTCCAGAAAGTGGTCACTTTTCTGTTCAGAGAGTTGTTGCTATTCTTTTCTTCAATCTCCTGTTGAGTTCGTAGGTGTTCAGAATGGTTTGATCCCTATCTAGCTGAATTCCTGGAACCAGACGAAATTTAGATCTCCTACTCCTCTGCCATCTTGCTCCCCCTCCCCCCCGTGCTGAAGTTTTTTAAAAAGATAATGCTGTAATTGGGTCAGAGGCTTGATTGGGTGCCAAACTACCATTAATTTTATAATAATTGTTCATATTAATATCCAAAAAATAATATACTAAACCTCCCTAAAAACTAAAGATTCTAGCAGCTTTTGCATTTCTAGCAGGTAGGAATTTCTCTATTCTATGATACAGGTTAAACATTTACTCATTTAACAAATATTCCCAGGCTGTTTATCATGTGTCAGGCATTATTTTAAACACTGGGGATTCAACAGGACACAAAAACAGCCAAAAATCTTTGCCTTCATGGTGTGGGAGACAACAATAAGCAAGATTAAAAAGTATGTTAGTGAAAGGTACTAAGGAAAAAAGTATAGAATAGGAAGCATGAGGTGGGGTACAGTTCTAGGCAGGGTGGTCTGGGAAAGTGTATGAAGAAGTGACATTTGAGAAAAGATCTTGGGGAAGCCTCTTCATGGTCTCAATACATTATATGTTCTAAATTAATTCTGACTCAGAGTTGAAGTTTAACAAGGTAGTGTGAAATTTCACCTCAGCCACATTTTGAGAGTCCCCCCATCCTACCCCACACTTCCTAGGGATGTTTGGGGTCCTCAGGGTTTCTGTCTTCCTCCTCCAAGTATGTTTCCAACCCCTCATCTTACTCCAGCCTGGTTGCTCCTGAAGTCTCTGTGTCCAACCCTACATGGTTCCTTTGAGGGGCCAGGTGTGGGTACAGGAATCTTTTGTTATGGCTAAGAAGCCAAAATTTAATTTTGTCACCCAGGCATCCAAGTGCTATCTCATCAGAGGGGCTCTCCCCTGTGGGCATGTTACCAGTGAACTGGGGAGACCCTGGGCCCTGGGGCCTTGACCCAGCCCATCACAAAGATGATGCTGAAGGTTCTTGGCTTCCTCATGAGAAAGAATTCAAGGACAGACACAACACAGTGGACGAGTGACACAAGTGTGAAGTTTATTAAAGCTCAAGTATATTCTCCAGATGTTAGAGCAGGCAACCTGAAGAGAGAGCTGCGCACCCTGGGGTTTGGGTTTCTATCTTTTATTGACCGTTGCCAACTAGGGAGTGCAATATTCCTTACTTGGGGCAGAGATTTCTTGGAAGCAGGGTTTTGGCTTTTTCTTCCTTATTTGGTCGGGAGTTTCCTGTCATGGCACCCACCATCTTGGGCCTGCATGGTTTGATATGGCTTCTTGTGGAGTGCTACCAGGACAGGCCTCTGACTTTCCTGATAGCTGGCCATGGCTTCCTCATTGCTAGGCTTCAGGTATCCTGTTAGAATCTAACTAACTGCCTATTTTAACAGACACAAGTCTGGGGTACTCTGGGAATTCCTCCCCAAACTCCCAACCCATCTTTAGTCTAGATGTCCCTCATGATGGGGCTACTTCTCTTCCTCAAGTTTCAGCATATATCTTTCTAACAGCCCTTCTCACAGCCCAAGCACCCAAACAAAAGCCTGGGTGGTGGTTTTCCAGGTGTCTCTCTACCTTCGTTTTTAACCTCCACGGTCATGGTAGCAAGGAAGTGACCTTTTTAAGATGGAATCTCAGAAGGAGAGCCCTTATTCCTTTGAGTCTTACTAAGGACAAAACAAAATTAATGTCTCAAATTACCTTGCCATGCATTCAAATAATGAATGTGGTCAATATGAATTATATTTATTTGTTAATATACTCAGAATTGTTTGAAAAATACTTCTGTTCCCCTTTGGCCTATTAGCATTATGATTATTTGTGCTTGAATTTGGCGGGGGTGGGGGGAGACATTCCTTTAAGAATATTGTTACCTGGACTATTTTTTGCTATCTCTCCCTGCCCTACCGGTTGGGGGGTAGATTTACAATAGCTCAGTTTATGTAAAAGACCAGTAAGTTGTGAAGATGGAGTTGCTACTGGCCAGCAGAGAGATTAGGAGACTAAAACAGGGGTGAGGGTCAAACGGAAGAAAGGTAGGAGTGGAAGAAGGGAGAAGAACAGGAAAGGAGATGGAGCACTGAGAAACAGGGAATGGAAGGGACAGAGGAGAAAATGAAGTTAGACACTCAGGATGAAGGGATGAAGAAAAAGAAATCTAGAATAAGGAGTGAGGACAATAAAGAAACAAGTGAGGAGCACTGACTCAGTGTTAAACTCATACAATCTGAAGGTCAGAAGTTTGACATGGGTGTCATTGGGCAAAAATCAAGGTGGTGGCAGGGCTGCATTTCTTTTTTTGGAGGCTTTAGAGCAGAATCCATTTCTTTAAGTTTTCCAGCTTTTAGAGGTTGTCTGCATACCTTAGTTTATGGTCCCTTTCCTCCTCGAACTTCAAAGCATATCTCTGACGATTCCTTTTTTTTTTTTTTTTTTAAGATTTTATTTATTTATTTGAGATAGAGAGTGAGAGCCAGGAGACAGAGGAAGAGGGAGAGGGAGAAGCAGACTCCCCGCTAAGCAAGGAGCCCAGTGTGGGCTCGATCCCAGGACTCTGGGATCTGAGCCACTCAGGCACCCCTCTGATCGTTCTTCTATAGTCACATCTCTCTCATAGCCAGGAAGGATTCTCCATTTTTGAGGAGCCATGTGATTAGATCGTGCCCACTTGGATAATCCAGGATAATCTCCCTATCTCAGAATCCTTAACAATGACATCTGCCAAGTGCCTTTTGCCATAAAAGGTGATATAGTCACTATTTCTGGGAGTTAGGATAAGTACATCTTGGAGGGGGCATCATTGTGCCAGTCACAAAGATTATGTAGCCCTAATTGGAACCCTCTGTGTAGATCAAAAAATCAAGCAGTATACTACCAGGTGGGTGTATTTCCAGGCTAGGAAACATCAAATGTGTTTTAGCATCCATATCATTTAAAATGTAGAAATAGAATGTCATTTATTCTCAAAGAATTAAGGCATGTGTATTTTGGTAAAGAAAAAGGCATACTTTTTTTTTATTATGTTCTTATGTAAAACAGCAAAAAATAAATGGATGAACTTTGAAACCTTATACAAAAGCCCTTACTCTGGTAACCTGGAGCCCAGGACTAGGTAGTAAGCCACTGAAGTGCTGGTTCATGGTGAGCATGTTTCTTCTTGGTGCTTCTCTGCTAAGATGCTTATGGATTCAGAATAACCACAGGTGACTCTGGATGGCAGCTTCAGTTGACCCCCCACATGATGCCTAAGTGGCCTCTCTTCGATGGAGAGTTGATCCTTGTTTCTATGTAGCTAAGGGGCATTCTGTAGATTCATTTCCTCATTCATCCTTAACATTTACCACACATCATTGTAACCAGTAATTAGCCCTTGATGGGGAACATTAATAAGAATCCCCTTATGAATTTAATTCCACCATCTGATTCTGATTCTGATTCATGCCCTGTTCTCATCTTTCTACTCTTATACCAGCTCTCTGGACAAGCTGGGAGTAGAAGTAAAAAATTCCATGTAAGAAAAATGAGGTCTGGGAGAGAAAAAGGAAGTTTGTGATTTACAGGTTGCAATTCAAAAATAGACCTGACCTTTTTGCTTAAAAAGACTCCAGGAAGGAAATGTAGTGGCTCAAATTATTCACAGACAGGGCTATTTATCTTATGTTCCCTTCAAATGGAAAGTAGCACTTGTTTGTTGAATATAGAGTTCCAAGCACTTGCTGGTCACTGTTAGTACTAGGTATCTTCGTGGGTTTTTGGGTAAGAGTTTATCTACATAAGAAGTCACATTATATTTGTCTGTGTATAAACATATACAGATTCATGTAAAACCAACTCAATATTTGTCAAACACTTGGCTTTGTAGAGTACTTTTACCTCAGCTCTTTCATCTTGTCTCACAGCAATTTGGAAGGTGATCAGAGCAAATAGGAAAATGGAGTCAGAGCAATTAGCCATATAATTCTCATCTCACTTGGTCACAGGGCTAGGTAGCGAGAGTTTAGATTAGAACCAGCTTTCCTAACTTTCCAACCAGGGCTTTTCGTACTTGATTGTCGATTAAAAAAAATTCCAGTAACTCAAGAGTTAAAGCAGAATTTTAATGACTTCAGAACTGTCAGAGCTGTAACACCAATTTTCACTTACAATGTGTATTTTAGGATTATTTGACTGTAATTTGGTGATGGTGGGAATAAGAAACAAAAAAAATGGCATTTCATGCAATATTATATAAAAACATAACAAGATCTTGAAAACTGCAATATTATATAAAGAACTAAGAAAAAACACTTTCTGTACTATTTTAGAACGTGGTTTTAGGACATGGCTTTGACCACATAATGAATATAAGGATCAAACAGTAAATGCAGACATGACCTTTGACCTTAATTGTTCAACATGCACAGAGCTGAGCATTTTCTGGTAAATGTAATTATTCCCACCAAAAATGGGGTAAATAATATGCCTTTAAATCTAAAGTTAGGCTGTAGAGTTTAGAATTCTACCTTTTACCCTACATGTTTCTTTTCCTTGCTGTCTAATCTAGGTCAGTTGTACAAAAGATGTTTTTACTTAAAAATGGTCATCATATTTTGGGGGGCTGGTTTGGACTCAGTATGATTTTCTGGATCATTTATACCATTTGACCAGGTTGAGATTTTGTTTTTGTTTTTTTATGCCAGTCTAAAAGTACACAAAACCTGTTTCTTCCTGGTTTTACTCATCAGTTTTCAGTAAATAACAACTTTTAATCTTTCAAAGATATACTTTAAAATTAAGTGATTTGTCTTTTTTACCTAATAATTTCTTCCTGCCTCTTGAAATATTTCTGTAGCCATATTAAATATTGGCAGGAAAAAATCTCCACACACAAAAAAAATTCCTCTTAAGTTTCCATGTGTATTTTGCTGATGATATTTGTGGCAGATAGGAATATTGTATTCAGTTAAATAGATGAAAAGTGGCTTCTGTTTGGAATGCTACTTTTGTCTGTAAGGAATTAGATCTGGGTCACATAAAGGGCAGGCTCATGAAACCTGTCCAGTGCCACTATCTTACCTCATGCAAGGAGCATAAAACAACTCTTCAGGCTTTTATTCATCAAAATGGAATGTGTTTCATTAGGAATTCTACTCAAAGAGTGAGACTGCATACTGAGAAAATTATGTAGCAATCATCTTTCCCTAACCTAAAAAATAAAATACGAATGTGGAAAAGTTCACAGCATTTCACGTCCTTTACCCTGCCCCACCCATGACCACCTGGTGACATGGTTTAACCAAGAGGGGGTACTGTGGACCCTCAATGGTCTCAATATTAAGAGTCTGTGCAATAACTTCGAGGTTCTTCTCTGATTAGCTGTGTTTTCTCATTTGCATTTGTAGGCTGGAGAACAACTGGAAAGTCCACATCTAAAAATAAACAAAGCAAAGCAATAAACACCATCTGATCATGTTACATTTCCTTTAATGGGGCAAGTGGTGGATATTTTTGTTGAAATGATGATTGACAAACCAATTCATTTCATAAGATATTGAGGATGCCTGCCCTTTAAAGGATTTCAAAAGAGAGGAGACACTGTCTTTACTCTTCAGTTAAGTTCTGTCAGTTATAGAATTGCTGAACGTGGTGAACCTGAGCTTTAGTTTTCACCATCTTGTGGGGATGAGGACAGGTCCATCACATATGTCGTATAGACCCTAGTGTATATATGTATTAAAAATGCCTCTTAAAGTTGTTCAGTGTACAATTACATATATGGCCCTGGTTGGGAGAGAGGTCAAAGCCCAGAGCTTGCTTAGATGACAGTTTAATAGGAAGCTCCCCACATAAAGCTAGTATCCAAAATGGTTATGCACTCTCTAAATCACCATACCCCTAAATCTACAAGGAAATTTGTTAGTCTTGAGTTTTGGTGCTGAGGTAAAAGAGGAAAGAACTCCCCTACAAATATTTAATGGCAAGCCAATGAGCACACATATTGGCAGACCAAATTTAAATATCTATATGTTCTAAGAAATTGCAAGCTGATAGTTTAATTTAAAATGGTCCAGTATAAGATGTGCTCCCAAGCACCTACCAGAAGAGGATGGCCCCATCTTCAACCCAGACCTCAAAGAATCACTGAAATATTGCTAAAACACATGAACTCAAGGTAAAAATGAATAGAAAGATAGGGGAGATAGAATTAGAGAAATAGAGACCCTCAAAAAATAACTAAAAAATTGTAAGAAACATGAACTCAGTAAAAAACAGGGAGAGAGAGAGAGAGAGATTGAAATATTGAGAAGGAAAGAGTGAAAGATTACACACAAAAACAATGCACACTGAGAGCTAGTAGAAACAATAGAAGGCCAAATCAGACTCAGAAAGACTTCAAATCCCTCACTTTTAAGACAAAGAATTAAAAAAAAAAAAATTATATGTGTTTAAGTGACCAAGTGGATTTTGAAACTAATACAAAAGAACTTGAGATCAAAATATCTGAAAATTTCAAAACCTGATGAATGGGTTTAACAGCTAAAGAGAGAATTAATGAAGTGGAAGACAGATCTGAGGAGGTTAATCAGAATGTCACACAGAGAAACACAAAAATAAATATGAAAGAAGTTAAAGGACATGAAGAATAGAATGATAAAGTCTAACATATCTGATAAAACTTTCATAAAGTAAAAGTTTAGAGGCAATATTTGAGGATTTAATGGCTAAGAATTTTCTAGAAAGACACTAATCCACAGATTCAAGAACGAGACAGGATAAATTAAAGAGAAACTCATATTTAAAACATTTTAATGATTTTGAAAAACACTAAAGACAATTTTTTTTTTTTTTAGAGAGAGAGAGGGAGAGGGGTGGGGGAGGAGCAGAGGGAGAGAGAGAGAATCTTAAGCAGGCTCCATGCCCAGCACAGAGCCTGATGCAGGACTCACTGTGGGGCTCCACAGGGGGCTCTATCTTACAACTCTGAGATCATGACCTGAGCCAAAAATCCATGAGCCAAAATCAACAGTTGGATGCTTAACTGACACCCCCTCGAAGACAATGGTTTTAACAGCAATCTTATTTCACAATAGCAAATATAGAAGCCCAAAAACTATGGAATTATAATTTTAATATGCCAAAAGAAGCTATCAACCAAAGTTTGTTTACAAACGGTCTTGTTACTTTTTTTAAACCATGATATAAAGGCATTTTCAGACAATAAAAATGGAAATTGTGCCACCAACAGATTCAGTTTAAAAGCTGTAATTCAGGCACAAAAAAAGTGTTAGTAGATGGAAAATTTGTGCTGTAAAAAGGAATGATTGGTAAAGAAAATGGTAGGTATATGAATAAAAATAAGGGTTTATTGACTGTATACAGCAATAATAATAATTTAGGAGACTTAAAATTAAGATAAAACTAGAATACAAGAATAGTGTATAAATGAAAAAGGAAGTGATCAGAGTTAAAATGTTAAAAAGTTCTTGTATTGTTCAGGAGTGGGTAAAGATAAGAATTAATTCTAAACTTTGATAACAAGTATGCTTGATAAATGTTACCCTAAAAGAACAGGGCAGAGAATATAATTTCCAAACTGGAGGAGGGAAAGGAATGAAGTATGAAAAAAATATTCTATCATTAAAAAGAAAAAATAAACAAAAAAAATGTCAATTTAAAGTGATAATTAAAAAAATAAAGTAATAACTAAATATAACTAATTATAAGTATCTAGCCCTAGTTACTCAGGTAGTCCATAATAGAGCTGGTATTCAAACCTAGGCAGTATTTCCTAAGTCTTTTAAAACTGTGCTATACTAGCTCTCATGAAAGAGTAAGTTAGTAGAAAAAAAAATCAAAATATATCATTAATTATAATAAATAAAATGGACTTAATGCCTTTTTAGAAAGAAAAATGTTCTCAAACTGAATAAATCCCACCCCCTACCATATGTTGTTTGTAAAATACACATCAAAAAAATATAAGAGCAAAATAATTGAGAGTAAAAAGATGTAAACATCTTTACCTCACAAACACTACTAAAGAGAAAGCTAATGTAACTATATTTTAACAAAGTAAAAGACAAAAAGCATTGATAGAGCTAAAGAGTAACTATGTAATATAATATTCAGTTCACCAAATAGCTATTAAAGTTCTAAACTTATATACACTAATAAAATAGCCTCAAAATACATGAAGCAAAATTGATAGAACTTTATAGAAAAATAGAGAAATCCATCATCACAGTAGAAGATTTGAATGCTTCTTTCAGTAACTGATGAAGCAAACAAAAAATTCTTTAAGGATATAAAACATTTGATAAGTACAGTGTTCTGGACTAAATTGTGTCACACACACACACACCTCCCCCCCCCCAGTTCATATGTTGAAGTTCTAACCCCCAGTACCTCTAATGTGAATCATATTTGGAGAGAGCACCTTTAAAGAGGTAATTAAGTTAAAATGAGGTCCTCAGGGTAGGCATTCATTCAATATAACCGGTGTCATTATAAGACGAAGATATTAGGACATAGACACACGGAGGGAAGACCATGTGAAGACATGAGGAGAAAATGGCCATCTACATGCCAAGAAGAGAGGCCTCAGAAGAATTCAACCCTGTCACACCTTAAACTTTGACTTCTAACCTCGAGAATTGGGAGAGAATAAATTTCTGTTGTTTAAGTCACCCTGTTTGTGGTACTTTGTTAACAGCAGCCCTAGCAAGCTAGTACATATAATAAATTGGATTTATTTAATAGTCATATATGAAACAGTGAAACTAAAAAATGCAGAATGTATTATTTTGAAGCAATGTGGAACATTTATAAAAATTAAGTTCTAGGATGTAAAGCAAGCCTCAAGATATTTTGAACTATTGAGTCATGTTTTCCATAATTTCTGATCACAATGCAATTAAGTTAGACACAAACAAAAATAAAGAACCTGAAAAATCCCCACAGGTTTACAAATTAAGACACATATAGGCCTAACTTATAGATCAAAGAAAAAATTATGAAGTGGGGGAAAGATGGCAGAGGAGTAGGGGACCCTATTCCAACCGGTCCCCAGAATTGAGCTGGATATCTACCAGACCACTCTGAACACCCACGAAATCAGCCTGAGATGTAAGAAGATAGATCTGGATCTCCACAAACAGAATCTTGCAGGCGGTTGGTTTCGAGGTACGAACTGGGGAGCCGTGATTCTGGGCACATATCAGAGGATAAATGGAAGGGGGGGGGAGCCCAGCCGTCGGGATCCTATACCGCTGGTGAGCGATAACCTCCCATGCTGGGGACTGGGCACAGAGTTGCAGACTGGTAGCGGTGGGGAAAGGACTTTAGGGCAGCCCCCCGGACGGAAACCCGGAGCGGTGGGGCTGCATGTGTGAACTGGGGGTGGCTGGTGGTTTTAGAAGCACAAAGGGCAGAGACGTGCCCCGACCTGGAGGCAAGGACTGGGAGGCTTGCTGAGGGGCCCACAACCCAGGATGCTGCAGTTTATAGCAGCACAGACAGAAACAGAGTGTGGCCTGGAGAGCTCACTGAAGAACAGACTGCGATCTCTCCACTCTGAGGCAGTCTGCTCTAACTCTCAGAAGAGACACGGAAAGCCGCCAGGGAAAGCCACCAGAACAGAACAAAAGCCCCCCAAAACCGGTTTTCACTGAGCCCATACCCCGCCACAGGGGGCAGGGTAACTCTGTCCAAACAGGGTTGCCTGAGTAACAGCGCGGCAGGCCCCTTCCCCAGAAGACAGGCTGGGAAAACAAGAGGCCAGCAACCCTAAGGTCCCTAGAAAACAGGTGCATCTTGCTTCGGTTGTGGTCAATAATTTGGACTCTATACATTCCCTCAACCACCCCTCCACAGAATGACTAGGAGGAGGAACCCCCAAAATAGGAAAGACTCAGAGACTATGACTTATGCCACAGATTTACAAATGGATTCAGATATAACCAAGATGTCAGAGATGGAATTCAGGCTAGCAATTGTGAAGACAATAGCTAGAATGGAGAAATCAATTAATGGCAACACAAAGTCTCTAAGGGCAGAAATGAAAGCTGAATTGGTAGAACTTAAAAATGCAATCAGTGAGATCCAATCTAATCTAGATAATCTAACAGCTCGGGTAAGCGAGGCAGAAGAATGAATTAGTGACCAATTAATAAACAAAAAGGGAACAGAGGAGGCCAGGGAAAAACAACTCAGAACCACAGAACACTCATGAAAGAAATTGAGGAAGACACAAAAAGATGGAAAAACATTCTATGCTCATGGATTGGAAGAATAAACATTGTTAAAATGTCTATGCTACCCAAAGCAATCTATAATTTCAATGCCATCCTGATCAAAATTCCAATGACATTTTTCAAAGTGCTGGAACAAACAATCCTAAAATTTGTATGGAATCAGAAAAGACCCTGAATCGCCAAGGAAATGTTGAAAAAGAAAAACAAAGCTGGGGGCATCATGTTGCCCAATTTCAAGCTATATTACAAAGCTGTGATCACCAAGACAGCATGGTACTGGCACAAATACAGACATATAGACCAATGGAACAGAATAGAGAGCCCAGATATGGACCCTCAACTCTATGGTCAAATAATCTTTGACAAAGCAGGCAAAAATATGCAATGGAAAAAAAGACAGTCTCTTCAATAAATGGTGCTGGGAAAATTGGACAGCCACATGCAGAAGAATGAAACTCGACCATTCTCTAACACCATACACAAAGATAAACTCAAAATGGATGAAAGACCTATATGTGAGACAGGAATCCTTCAAAATCCTAGAAGAGAACGTAGGCAGTAACCTCTTTGACATCAGCCACAGCAACTTCTTTCAAGACACATCTCCAAAGGCTAGTGAAACAAAAGCAAAAATGAACTTCTGGGACTTCATCAAGGAAACAGTCAACAAAACAAAGAGGCAACCAACAGAATGGGAGAAGATATTTGCAAATGACACTACAGATAAAGGACTGGTATCCAAGATCTATAAAGAACTTCTCAAACTCAACATCCAAAAAACAAATAATCAAGTCAAAAAATGGGCAGAAGACATGAACAGACACTTCTCTAAGGAAGACATACAAATGGCTAACAGACATATGAAAAAAATGTTCATCATCATTAGTCATCAGGGAAATTCAAATCAAAACCACATTGAGATACCACCTTACACCAGTTAGAATGGCAAAAATTGACAAGGCGAGAAACAACAAATGTTGGAGAGGTTGTGGAGAAAGGGGAACCCTCTTACACTGTTGGTGGGAATGCAAGTTGGTACAGCCACTTTGGAAAACAGTGTGGAGGTGCCTCAAAAAATTAAAAATAGAGCTACCCTATGACCCAGCAATTGCACTCCTGGGTATTTACCCCAAAGACACAGGTGTAGTGAAAAGAAGGGCCATATGCACCCCAATGTTCATAGCAGCAATGTCCGCAATAGCCAAACTGTGGAAAGAGCTGAGATGCCCTTCAACAGATGAATGGATAAAGAAGATGTGGTCCATATATACAATGGAATATTACTCAGCCATCAGAAAGGATGAATACCCAACTTTTACATCAACATGGATGGGACTGGAGGAGATTATGCTAAGTGAAATAAGTCAAGCAGAGAAAGTCAATTATCATATGGTTTCACTTATTTGTGGAACATAAGGAATAGCATGGAGGACGTTAGGAGAAGGAAGGGAAAAATGAAGGGGGGAAATCGGAAGGAGAGATGAACCATGAGAGACTATGGACTCTGAGAAACAAACTGAAAGTTTTAGAGGGGAGGAGGGTGGGGGGATGAATGAGCCCGGTGATGGGTATTAAGGAGGGCACGTACTGCATGGAGCACTGGGTGTTGTACGAAAACAATGAATCGTGGATCACTGCATCGAAAACTGGTGATGTATTGTATGGTGACTAACATAACATAATAAATAAAATTTAAAAAAAAGAGAGACACCCCCCAAAAAAGAAAAAAATTATGGAAATTAGAAAATATTTAGAACTCAGATTATAAGAATAATATAAAAACATGTGTGTGACACTAAAATGGTACTTATAGGAAAATTTATAGCCTTAAATGCTTAATATCACAAAAGAAGAAGCACTGAAAATTAAGTATAAAAATTAAGAAGTTAGAAAATTAACAATAAGTTAAGAGAAATAATAAAGAATAAAAATTAAAAAGAAACAAATATACAAGAGAATCAAACCCAAAAGTTATTTTTTTGAGAAGACCAATTAAATTTTCAAATATCTGGTAGAATGGCTGAAAAAAAAAAAGCAGAAATAACCAATATAAGGAATGAAAAATGGGACAGTAGTACAGATCTTATAGATGCATGAAAGGTAATAAGAGGAAATTTTTAAAAAACTAGTTTTTTAATAAAGATAGCAAATCTAAATGGCCTATAAACATTAATACATTGAATCAATAATTTAAAATTTGTACAATTGCACATTAGCCCAGAAAGTCCTACAAAATCCTGTAGAAAGAAATAAATCCAATAATACATAAACTCTTTAAGAAAAGTTTAAAAAGAAGGAATAGTTTCTAATTTATTTCATGAGGCATAATCTTGGTATAGAACCCTATAAGGGAAGTTTGAGAAAGGAAAATTGTAGACCAACCTCAATCATTAACATAGATACAAACATCTAAAACAAAATATCAGCAAACCTATTTCATCAAAAAATAAAATAGTTAATACATTATGACTGCATTGGGTTTAATCTCAGAATACAAGATTATCTTAACTTTGGAAAAACAATTTATATCGTTCTTCATATTAACGGATTAAAGGAGAAAAATCATGACCATCTCAATTGGTGAAGAAAAAATATTTGATAAAATTTCACACTCATGATAAAGTTCTAACAAAAAAGGAATAGAAGACTATTTTCTTAACCTGATCAAAAACCTACAGCAAGCCTCATAATTAGGATCCAATTTTGAAAGCATCTTCTCTTCAACATTTTACTGGTAGTCTCAGCAAATACAGAAAGGCAAGAAAAAAGAAAGGGACTCCTGGGCGGCTCAGTTGGTTAAGCATCTGCCTTTAACCCAGGTCATGATCCCAGGGTCCTGGGATTGAATCCTGCATTGGGCTCTTTGCTCAGTGGGGAGCCTGCTTCTCCCTCTGCCTGCCACTCCCCCTGCCTGTGTGCATTCTCTTTCTCTCTGACAAATAACTAAAGTCTTTAAAAAAGAAAGAAGGAAAAAAAATCATAAGGATGGGAAGGAAGAATCAAAACTATCACTATTCACAAATGATAGAAGCAGTTATATAGAAACCCTGAAGAATTTACAGATAAATAATTGGAAATGGAGAGTTTAGCTAGTTTCTTTAATTCAAAATCAATGTTTAAAAAAGTACATTTCTGAAAAACAAGTAGAAAACTAATATTATTTATTTATAATTATATAAAAATTGATACTCAGGAATAAATGTAACCAAAGATATATAAGATCTATCTTTAGCAAAAGCCAGTAAAGAAGACCTAAATAAATGAAAGGATATATCACGTCATATGTTGGAAGACACATTTTTTTTAAAGTCAATACCATGTAACTGATCTACAGAGTCACTGCAATTCTAAACAAGATCTCAAAGGTTTTATTTAAATACCTTTTGTTTAAAAACTTGACAAAGGTGATTCTAAAATTTATATGGGAAAGCAAAAGTCCAAGCATATGTAAGACTCCCCTGAAAAACAGGGCAGGAAGACTTGCCTAAAGAGTACTAGGAATTTTTATAAGTGGGCCTGGTGTTGCATACAGATAGAAAAATCAGCAGTGAACCAGAAAAGAAAGCCCAGAAACTCCTCTATCCATCTATTGAATCTTAAGGTATGCTAAAACCAAGACTAGAAATCACTGTGCTGTGACAATTGGCTTTCTATATGGAAAAGAAATGAAATTGGAACCATACACCATACCACATGTAAAAATCAATCCAGATGATTAAACATGTAAATGTGAAATGCAAAACTATAAACCTTGAGAGGACCATATAGAACAACACTTTTATATCCTTGGGATAGGGAAAGATTTCTTAAAACACAAAAATCACTGAACATAAAGGCAATGATTGACATTTTATTACATTAAAACTCAGAACTTTGGTGTATCAGAAAACACCATAGAGTGAAAAGCACCAAGATAAAAACTGGGAGAATAAATTAAAAAAAAATAACGAAGAGTTAAACCCGAATATAAAAAATCAGTTAGGGGCACCTGGGTGGCTCAGTTGGTTAAGCGACTGCCTTCGGCTTGGGTCATGATCCCAGAGTCCTGGGATTGAGCCCTGCATCGAGCCCCACATTGAGCCCCACATCGGGCTCCCTGCTCGTCAGTGAGCCTGCTTCTCCCTCTCCCTCTGCTGCTCCCCCCTGCTTGTGCTCTCTCTCTCTCTCTGTGTCAAATAAATAAATAAAATCTTTTTAAAAAATCAGAAAAAGATATAATAAAAACCTGCAAAAGATTTGAATAGGCAAATCATAGAAGGAGAAGCTCAAATGAATAATAAGCATATAAAAAGATGTTCAACTTTATTAGTAATCAAGGAGACAAAAATTAGAACCACAGTGGTATACCATTTCCCACCCACCAGTGTGGCACACAATTAGCCTGGTGATGTCAAGGATGTGGAGCAACAGGAGCAACTCTCATTAACTGTTAGTAGGAATGGATATTAGTGCAACAATTTTGCAGAAAAACGTGGCATCATCTAATAAGGTATACTTGTACAAACGCTTTGACTAAGGTATTCACTCCTAGCACTCACGCACCAGAAGACACGTACACGAACATTCATAGCAGCATTGTTTGTAATGGCAAAAAAGTGGAAACTACTCAAATATGTGTCAGCAGTAGAATGGATAAATAAATTTATGGTATGTTCTCACAGAAGATTATTATACAGAAGTGAAAGTGAATGAAAGGCAGTCACAATGTGAATGGATCTCAGAAATATGATGTTGAGTGAAAAAAGCAAGTTGGAGGATAAATGTGGAGTCCATTCACTTAAATTTCAAAAATATGCAAAACCAAGCAATGTACTCGTTAGGAATGTAAATATATACAGTTGTGATACTAAAAAGGATAGTAAGGAAATGATTACATTATAATAGCCAGAACATGGATGGAGACAACCTAAGTGTTTATCAATGTTTGAATGGATAAAAAAAAAAAGTATGTGTGCATGCTTGCACACATGAACATGTGATGGAATATTATTCTGCCATAAAAAAGAAAGAATCTTGCCATTTGTAACAACATGGATGGAACTTGAGTACATTAAACTAAGTGAAATTAAGCTAGAGAAAGACACTCTATGATCTCACTTATATGTGGATTAAAAAAAGCTTATAGAAAAAGAGATCAGATTTGTGGTTACCAGAAGTGTGAGTAGTTAAAAGGTACAAACTTGCAGTTTTAAGATAAATAATTTCTGGGGATGTAATGTACAACATTATGACTATAGTTAATACTGCTGTATGGTATATTTGAAAGTTGCTAAGAGAGTAAATCCTAAAAGTTCTCATCACAGGGAAAACCTTTTTTTCCTTTTTTTTTTTTTTTTTTATCTATATGAGAAGATGGATGTTACCTAAACATATTGTGGCAATCATTTCATAAATATATATAAGTCAAGTCATTATGCTGTACACTTTAAACAGCACTGTATGTCAAATATCTCAATAAAACTGAAGGGAAAAAATGACTACAAATGATTTAAGATAGCAGAGGGAAAGTCAGCAAGGAACTGAAAAGGTAATGGCAATATTCTTTTTATGAAAAGTATAAAGTCAAGTCATAATAGCTGTATGTATTTAATATTTAATAAAAGCAATAACAGATTAAGGAATTAAGTGAATTACCCCCAAAATCTCAACCAGTAACCTATCGAGTTAGGGCTTGAAATAGAATTGTTTGACTCCAAAGCCCTCAGTTGTGGCCACTAGCAGTATCTGCTCTCAAAGTAGCTGGCATAAGAGGCTGATAATCAACTTTCCTATCTCCCCTCATTTTTATGAATTTGATGCCTTGCTTAGGCCCATGGTATTTTCCATTCCCTACCATGGGTGAATTTGTGGAGAACAAAAAAAACTTCTCCTTTTCTGAAGGAAGGGTATTTAGTTTCTTTCTCTAGTCAAATCTTGGTCTACCCTTCTCTACGATGTGTATTTTTTAAGTGAGGTAAGATTCACATAAAATTAATCATTTTAAAGTGAACAATTTATAATAATTCACCACTTTTATCTAGTTTCAAAACATTTTCCCAAAAGGAAACTAGGGACCCATTAGTCCTCCCTTCCCCAGGCCCTGGCAAACATCAGTCTACTTTCTGCCTCAATAGATTTATCTGTTCTTGTTATTTCATATAAATTATATCATGCAATAATTGTTCCTTTGTATTTGGCTTCTTTCACTCAGCATAATGTTTCCAGGTGCATCCACATTGTAGCATGGTTCAGTATTTCATTACTTTTTATGGGTGAATAAAATTTCACCTCCTCTACTTTTTTGTAATTTTCTCCTCAGAGCCTCCTGAGTTATAGCTGGATTATAGCTATATAGTATATATATAGCTATATAAGCTGGATTATACCCTTTCACATTTCCCGCTTTATTTAGTTAAATCTTACTGCTCCTGCCTTTTTTTTTTTTTTTTTTTTAACAAACTGCCCAGGATTCCAGCTGCTTTTCCTCTATCATATTTCACTTTGATGGTATGAGCCCTTGTCTGAACATATTCCATTTTGGGTTATTTGCAAATATGATCTCTGCACAACTTCTGCTTCATTCAATTCCTTGATAAAACTATTCAGTAGAAAAGCCCAATATGACCGTAACTGCTTTGTCTGGCATGAGAACATAATTTGCCATCTTATCCATACATTGCAGGGAGATATTGTGCCAAATGTTTTGCTGGTATCAAGATTTATCCATTTTAGGGTTCTCTATCTCCATAATCTCCTCCCCCTTAACTCCTCATTCTTTATGTCTTCAGCTTTAAATGTCACTTCCTCAGGGAAGCTGTCTTTACCTGCATCCTTGGTTTGCTTTGCCAGGGTGTTCAGAGATAACCGGTTCCTGTTTATGCTCTTGCTTCTGTTCCTTGTTACACTATCTCACAAGTCAGGCCCCCTCGTGTTTATTATCACAGCCCCTGTGCCTCTTCTTTGGTATGTTTATTATATTTTTAAATTAACTAGGTCTTTGTGTCATTATTTGACATTTGTCGCCCCATGTCCTCTGCTAGATTGTAAAATCCAAGATAGCAGGGGCCATGTATTTCTTTTTTTCTAGCTCCCACTGCAGTGTCTAACAAATATTAAGTGCTCAATAAATGTTTGCTGTGGAAAAACTATCTTAATAAACCTGTCCAGTAAATTTGCTCACTGAACCTTGATAGCCAAAAATTGAAGAGACCTTGGATCCACTTTGAGCCGCTTTTGGGGTAGCATTCTGAGCAGACTCACTCGTTCTGGTCTCCTGGCCAGAGCCTTGGTAAGCTTACTTGATATAGTCATATAAAGAAGAAGCAAAGGACTTCGGATTAGTTAGTTGCAAGAATTTTTTTCCATGAATTAATTTTAAAAATGGGTTCCTTTTGGTTGGGGGGAAGGAGGTAGGAAGGAGATTGAGTAGGGGTTGGTGAAACAAGGGAAGGTGAATTTAATCACTTCCTTGTGCCCTTTTCCTGGGCAGCAATGTGTGATGAATGCTAAAGAGCCAATGTAATAAATGTCTCAATATCTTGGCTGAGAGCAAGAGTCTAATTACAAGCCATATGGCCTCTTCAACTCAGTGGCTGTGAATTTATTTGGGTTTTATCCAATGAGTATCAAGAGCAGTTAAGCAATCAATAGATTTTTCTATGACTGAATTTCATATTTTTAGATCCAAGGTCAACACTCTAAATTCTTCTCTTTAGATATCTTATTCCCTCTCCTTCCAAAAAAGTGGGGAAATCATGATTGCACAAAAAATCTTTAGGATTTAACTGGGAGTTTTCAGTCCATTGCCTTCAGTTTGGAAAAAACAAACAAACAAACCTGAAGTTAGCTGTTGTATTCTTGGTTTGTTTTGCCAGGATGTTTAGAGATAACTGGTTCTCGTTTATGCTCTTGCTTATGCTCTCTCTCTCTCTCTCTCTCACACACACACACGTAGACACAGAGTCCCGGGAAACAGGGTACCTCAAGATGGTCTACAAAGTTCTCTTGGCTAGTAGTATTCTGATTTCGTTGTGGTCTTCAGCCAACAGAGCAGTATGGGGTCTAAATGAGATTGTTTTAAATATACCACTAAAAAATTCACAAAGTGGAACTTCTAATTTGTGAACCTTTGAAAGGAAGGGAAATCACCTGGTGCCCATTACCTTTACCTTTCAAGTTTCAAATTTTCCAAGATAAAAAAAAGGGGGTGATGGTCTTCCCCTAGACACTTTCTTTCTTCTATTTGATCCTGATTGATTCATAAGAATAATAGCATTTCCCTGTGTTCCTAGGATCCCACTGGGAGTATATCTTTATTTTGAGAAAGAAATGGATATCCATTTATAAGTTCTGTAGTTTCCAGCGAATATTGAAGATGCCACTGAACTTTTCCCCTGAACTAAGGGTAGAAGCTGAATTATATGAATTATATTATATTATATATGAATTATACCCTTTCACATAGTTGAAAGAGATACAAATACTAAAGCCAATCTTTCCTTTCTACTGCCAAATCCTACCCTATACCACTATTCTCAAACAGAAACTGGTACTATTTTACAGCATCAGAAGTTATCTTAGGCTTTAGCCAGTGTTGAGGAGTAGGCATGTTTGAAATATGCACTTAATAAAAAAATCCAAGAAAAATTATAGGCTTTAGATATAAAACTAAAATTATTAAATATATCAAGGTAGGTGGAAAACATTTCTAATGTTTTTTTTTAATAAGTCAGTTGGTTAAAAAAGAGTTTGATATTTTAAATTTGGATTTTCATAAATTAAGAGATTTGTACAATGTTCTATAATGTGTCCTTAAAAGCAAAGTTTGAGGTGTTTAGTCACTGAATTCAAATCAGAAATATATTCCTGTAGCTAGTTCCTGTTCTTTCTTCTTCTTTGTTAGTCTAGTTAGGCATAGGAGGCAATAAGTATTAAGCAGCTATAACTTTTATTCTGGAGAGAGGATAATCTCATATTAGTTTTATTATACTTTTTATCTTGGCATTTCTGGAAATTAAATTCAGAGTAATATAATAAATGCTAACCATACTTTTTTGAAAATTAATACTCACATATGAAAAATAAATTTTCAATTGTAATCTTCATATACTGGCCAAGTCTCTAAGCACAGTATAATCTGTAGCATAGCGTTTAGATTGATAATTAATATAAAACTCTTGCTCCACCTACTTCTCCCCACTGCACCTTATCATCTCAGTTAAGTTCAGTCTTCCCTAAAAGCAGGGCATTATGCTCTGGAGGAATTTTGTTCTGTTCCTTACCAGTGAGTATCAAGCTTGAAATAAGGATTTATAGTCCATACAGGGAAATATTTCAGCAGTACTGGCTACATAACTACAAAACCCAATGCAAAATGAAAATGTGGTATAGCTGATTCAAAAGCTAAGAATTTGAAGATGGTTGCAGCAGAGTAATAAACCAAGTGTTGGAAATCCTAGTCAGTGCAATAAAGCAAGAAAAAGATCACTACATCAAAAACTAATGATGTATTGTATGGTGACTAACATAATATAATAAAATTTAAAAAAAAGAAATAAAAGTCATGCAGATTGGAATGGAAGAAATAAGACCATTTCTATTTGCAGATAACATAATTGTCATCATAGAAAATCCCAAAGAATTCACACACAACAATTCAAATTAGTAAGTGAGCTTAACAGGAACACAGGATATAAAGTCAATACATAAAAATGTTTGTAAATACTTGTGATGAACAATTGGAAACCCAAGTTAAAAGCCAGTGCCATTTACACTAGCTCTCCCCAAAATGAAATACTTAGGTACTCATTTAACATACCATCTCTGTATGCTGAAACTATACTACACTCATAAAAGAAACCAAATGAGACCTAAATAAGTAGAGACACATACTGTATTGGGGGATTAAAAGATTCAACATAGTAATAAAGACTTAAATTTTTCCCAAATTAATATACAAATTTAATGCAATTCTAATTTTAAAAATTGGTATTTTTCTGTAGATTTAGACAACCTAATATTAAAATTTATATGGAAAGGCAAAGAAAATAGAATCGCCAAAACAGTTTTGAAAAAGAATGAAGTTGGAGGAATCACATTAGCTGAATTTAAGACCTACTTTAAAGTTGCAGAAAGCAAGGCTGTATTATTGGTGAAGGGATAGACACATAGATCAATGGAACAGAATAGAGTCCATAAATAAACATAGAAATATGGCCAACTGATTTTTGACAGGAGCAAAGACAATTCAATGGAGAAAGGATAATCTTTTCAACAAATGGTGTTGGAACAATTAAACTCCATGTGCCTCCCCCCAAAAAAGAAGATGACCTAAGTCTCACACCATAAACAAAAATGAACTCAAAATGGGTCATAGATCTAAATGTTAGACATAAAACTATAACACTTTTAGAAAACATTGGAGAAAATCTTCATGACTCAGGGTTAGGCTAAAAGTTGTTAGACATGACATTAAAAGCATAATCCACTTAAAAATTTGACACCTTTTTCATCAAAATTTTTGCTCTGCAAAGAAGCAACAAAAAATATATGTAGATATGATACCGGTTTTGTAAAATGAAACCCCATAAATATTTACACAAAAAATTTTAGAAGTGTTTTTATCCTTGGGGAACTAGTACCAGAAGGTTGGTGTAAACCTGCTTTTGACTCTGTATCCTTCTTTGGTTGTTGAATTTTTATGAATATCTCTTACTTTCATACAAGGTCCCAAATCTCCCCACCCTTAGCAGCTTTCAAATGAGGTTAGGCAGCAGTCTGCGAGAAAATTCGTGGGGAGGTGAGGGTTGACTACTCAGATCTCTTCCAACTATAAAATCCTAGGATTGTATGATTAGATTCAATGTAAGATAATTAAAAATTCCCTAAGTGAGAAAATGTTTACCATATTTTATTTAATTTCAGAATCATTGAAAAAAAAATCTTAAAGCCCCAGGGCTCACCAGTGCCTTCCAATGGACTCAAATCTTGATATATGCTTCTTATCATTTGTCAGGAGTAGCTTGATATCTAAATGATTAGTAGCCCCTTTCAAGTATATTTTCTGTTTTCTTAAAATTTATTTTAGAGAGAGAGAGTGTGTGTGCATGAGCAGGTGGAGGGGCAGAGGGAGAGGGAGAGAATCTCAAGCAGACTCCCCACTGAGCCCCTCAGGACCCTGAGATCATGACCTGAGCTGAAACCAAGAGTCAGACGCTTAACCGGCTGAACCACCCAGGCACCCCTCAAGTGTATTTTCTTAAACAACTTTAAGTGGGTCCCCTTCTTTTGTAGAACAGAAGAGACCGCATTCCATTTATTGGATCACAGTCCAGAAAGCATAGTTTTCACATGGAATCTTCTTTTTCATCTTTACGAGCCCTAACTTACATTAATTTTATCTGTAAACTACATTAAGTCTCTGAATTAGTGGGGTAAAAATCTGAAACTAGTGCACCTAGCAGCAAATAAGGCATAAATTTTCATAATGAAATGTTAGACTGAAGAGCAGTGGTGAATTTACTGTTAGCTTAATGAAATTTAAGCTTCAGGGACCTCTATCTGTGCAGATCTTTCTGAGGGCCTTTTGGGGCCCTAGCAATATGCTTATATTTTTGTAGATTTGCAAAAGTAAGATATTTTAATTATAATCAGCAAAAACAGTGTCTCTTTCCACTTTGATTTTCCCTCCATCACACTTTTCTTCTTGATGAAGGGCAACAGAGGGGCTATGGATATTTGGGGGATTCAGTTAAGGAGAAATAGATCCCATTTGAGTTTAGTGGCATATGTTTTTGTGGTTTGCAACGAATCTATGCATAGCTCATTATTGCTAGCCATACCGGCATAATAGCTCCCTATGCCAGTTCACTTGCAGAGGAGACATGAAGATCCATGCCAGAGGTGATGTCACCCTATATGATTGTGCCCAGGGGGCTCTGATATTGGAAGTATTGGATGATGTAGGGGCAACAAAGTTGGAAATGTGCAGACTTAAAAAGTGGTCTGTGAAAAATTCTTCCAAATCTTACAAATGAAATAGACTAGTCTTTCAAATTTAATAGCTATCCTTAAAAATTTAGACATTATCAATAATGAGTTATAAAGCCATGAGAGAAAACAAATTTTGATCAAACACACTAGAGGAAAAACAGAATTATTTTTCTATTCTTCCTATAGAAAATTATATTCCAAAATTACTGTTAAGTGAAGAGGCAGTCAAAGAACAGTGCATCCAGAAAACATAGGGGGAAAGTATTACAGAGGTGTGCCAGGCAGTTAATTAAACCATTGCTACTTTTCTAGACTTCTGATATTTATGGTGTTTTCAGTTTTTAAGCTTTGCATTTTGTTGTGATTTCCTTTTCTCATTACAAATAAATATTTGTTTTCAGACCTAATTTTGTATTTGTAACTTTGTGCTTTTTTTTTCTTAAAGAGCACTGCCCAAATTATGTAAGTGTCAAGCCCTATAAAACTTGAATCAACTCTGCATAGAGCTTTTAAATATTTGGGCATAGAATAAAACTTTTCTTTTTGCTTAAGGATTCTTAGTAACACATTCAAGTGAAATCATGCTTTACTTAGTCTAGAATATGACCTCTGCAATGGAATTGGTAACTCTGGGGTGTCAGAACTGAGAACAGTGAGAGGCACACAGATTTATCACCAGCCATCCTGCAGGAAGGAAACCTGGGTGGAATTTGGCACTGAGTATAAATTTCTGTTCCAGGAAAAAAAACTGCAAAGAGGTCTGCTGAAATGACCTGGTAGAGCTTTTATCTAATTTAAAAGAGGAAAGACTTTGAGGCTTTTCAGAGAAGTATGAAACAGTAGATTGGGATATCTAGGTTCAATTCACCTAGTTTTGATTTCTGCACTATACAGGAAAAGTTAAGGTAAGGTTGACACAGTGGATAATGATGACAATACTTTCCTATCTCACTGTCCCTTCCTATCCTCTGTTAGTATTTGAATACTGTACTGGATTGATGGATGTTATGGGAGATCCTGTAGACAATAGAGCCAGTAAATGTGATCTTATAACAATTTATCTCCCTTGCAAAGGCAGATGGGATTAATGTACTGGGATCATCATTCTTAAGCAAGTTATGCAAGGTCACTGGCCCTTCCATGGAGAGGAGTTTACATACATATCCATTTCTGTTTAACCCATTTTTAAGTAGTACTGCTTGCTTGCTCTTTTTGGTATATATGTCCTCATTAAAAGATTAGTTGTCCTTAAATAATGCAATATATGTTAAGAAAGAAAAAAAGAAAAAGAAGAATGTAGCAGGAGGGGAAGAATGAAGGGGGGGAAATCGGAGGGGGAGAAGAACCATGAGAGACGATGGACTCTGAAAAACAAACTGAGGGTTCTAGAGGGGAGGGGGTTGGGAGGATGGGTTAGCCTGGTGATGGGTATTGAGGAGGGCATGTTCTGCATGGAGCACTGGGTGTTATGCACAAACAATGAATCATGGAACACTATATCTAAAACTAATGATGTAATGTATGGGGATTAACATACCAATAAAAAAATTAAAAAAAAAAAAAGATTAGTTGTCCTTTTATAGCCCAGATAAGGCAAAAGGCAATTGTAATTATATCTCACCATGGGCCCACGATTTGTCTACAGGGGCAGTAATAAAAATTTGTTAGAGTAACCCCCCTCTTTGCCAGAATGACCACGCAGTGGTCCCCATAGAGAGGGGTCACAGGTTGCAGGAAAATCCCTCAGTCTTCTCTGACTCCCGGTCCTAAAATTGTCTGGACTAAGTACGATTCATATAATTGAAGATTTCTTCCTTCAAGCTGGAGTCAGGGCGGGTAACAACACTATTGCTTAGCATCACATTTGATAGGGAATAAAAGGTATGTGGAAGTCTTTAAATAGTCTCTGCTGCTTGATGTCATAGAAATTCTATTTCGTTGTGATCAAAAGAATCAGTACAGTCCAGAGAAGTGTACCATTCCTAAATTCAGCAATTCTGACAACAATGGGCCACTGTCTGAATTACCAAGTAATTCTTTTATTTGGCGGTCCAAGGTTCTTTGTGATTTAGTGATGAAGTCTGTAAGGCAGAATAATGATGCATTCTAAAGGAGAAAATGATAGTAGGATTATGGCTGCAAGACAGAGAGGACAATGGCAGGTTTGACTCCAGCTTGTTTAAACAAAGGCATTTCCCAGAGCATATGAAGTATTCCTGGTGTTGTGAATTCTGTGAGGTTTTATCTTTCTTTATACTTTTTTCTTTATCATTTTCTGGGTGGAATGAGCTTGAAGAATCAAGTAATATTTCATGGTCATGTATACACACAGACAAACATGTGGAGGTGATTTAGCAAAGCAAACAGTCCCATTTACATAGCACAATATTCTTGATGCCGGTTGAGGCTAGCTCTGAATGTGTGGATTTGAAAGGAAGCTACATTTCCAGGGAAGAAATATCACCCTTCCCCAGTTCTACCCAAAACTCATTTATCAAGTAATCAGAAAGAAGAAAAGTCAAGGGTTGTTGACTTTTTGTGATGTCCACTCCCTTCTATGTAAATAGAGATCCTAAGGTAACAGGCTTGGTTCTTGTACGCCTGAGCATTCCCACCCAAACCTCCCTGAACCTAGAGCTCATGCTCCTGTAATGAGATCACGAATTGTACTGGCTTTGCTTTGTGATCAGCATATTTCTTTTTAATGGTGTCAGGTTCTACTTTTCTCTGCAGTTGGGAGAGGTAACTGTCCTTTCATCCTCTCCAAAAGAGGTACCAAAGATGACTGTCTTTGGGATTCCCCTCATTGGGTTGTCGGATCTCTCTCACTTTAGTGATAACCATCGTCAGGGATCTCATGCTTGGTCAGGCCTGCAAAGGGACACCCACTAGCTCTGTTCTCATCTTACTCCACCTTTTTCCATGTCAGTCTTGATCTGCTCCTCAAGATCCTCTGGGGACACATAAAAGTCCTCTTCTGGCACCGATGATTTGGGCCGGCAGCGTCCACAGCAGCAGTTGCAACAGCAGCATAGGCAGCAGCAAAAATAACAGCCAGTCAAGAGGCCAATGATGACAAACAGGGTCTAGGGGAAGCAGAGGCAAAGCAAAATAGGGGTGAGGGGTGGTGGAGTGTGGGAGAACCCCAGAAATTAAGTGTGCATCCATGTATCTTCAGAGACCTGAAGATAATGCAGTTCACCCTGCAGACCACATATTCACCCTCATCCTTATTCAATACAAGAACTGCCTTTTTAGTTACCTTGGAAACAAATTCCTTATAAAGTTTTGCCTAACAAGTTCACAGGAAGTGACTTGTAGCCTAAGTAATGAAGGGTGATGTTTTCTTCTTTATTCATAAGCTATGGTGGTCATTTTTAAGAGTAGAGCAAACAAAACAAACACAACCTCTACAGATCAAATGAGCTAACCAAGGGGACTGAATTATTCTCACCAAAGAAGAGATTTTGAGAGCTCTCCCTCCCACCTCCGCATTTCTGTTAGTCACCAAGTCCTGCCAGAATCTCTTCAAGATCCCTTACACCCTCCTCCTTGTCTCTATCTTGACGGTAGGACTTTAGAAAGATCTTGTTATCTCTGCCTTTAACACTTCAATAGCCTCCTAACTAGCCTCCCTGCCTCTACTCTTGCCTCCTATTCTACTCTGCACATTGTTGTTGGAGCTTTCTGAAATACATGTTCTCTTGAACCTACGTAGCAACTTTCCTGCCTCTCAGGAAAGGCTTGAGGTCCTTATTAATAGTCATCTGGCTTCAAACCTTTCTGTGAATTAGCACAGCCCTGTTCCTGCCATACCTGCCATAGATTTGCTCTCCCTGTGGATTCATCTGCCCAGAGGGCCCCTTCCCATTCCCCAGCCATCTAAAAAATGCCCACTGTGTGTTGAAGATTCATCTCAAAGATCCTCTCTCTGACATCGTTCCTGATCCCCCCCACTCTAAAACAGTTTCTCCTTCCTTTGTACCCCAGCTGTACTCCGTATAAATTTCTTTAGGACAAAATTCAATTTAAGACATTGATCAGTTTATATGTCTGTCTCACATTAGACTGAGGTTCTTGAAGGCTGGAACTATATGTTAGTCACCCTTCAGTCCCTCCTAACCTAAGGATTTAGTACCTGGCATGTGGAAGACAATAAATACCTATTGAATTAATGAATGTATGAAGTAATTAATAGATAAACAAATGACTTGTTCCTCCTCATGAACAGCCAGCACCAGGGTTTCCCCACAAGCATATAAAAGGTTTGCTTAGGGGTCCCTGGGTGGCTCAGGTGGTTAAGCGACTGCCTTCAGCTCAGGTCATGATCCCAGGGTGCTGGGATCGAGTCCTGAATTGGGCTCCCTGCTCATCAGGGAGCCTGCTTCTCTCTCTGCCCCTCCCCCATGTTTGTTTTCTCTCAATCAAAAATAAATAAATAAAAATACTTTTTAGAAAAAGATAAAAGGTTTGCTTACTAAGTCTGCCATAGCTAAAAATGAAAAACTTTCCCAACCTCCAATTTAAAACTTTTGTTAATTGAGCAAAATAAATTTGATTTTTTAAAAAAAATACGTTATTTGACATAGGAAGTGTTTTATACATCTTTGAATCAGAATGCAGATTTTATCTAAAAAGAGAGGATAAAGATCAACTTGTGTATATGCAGTTCTTCAGGAAGTTAAGGTAGAAATCTTTAACGTTGATGAGCCTCACCTGGCTCATTCCTGCTTCTTAGCCCAGCACCCCATCTCTGACTCTGGTCCCCATTATGGGGTGGAGCCTACAGTGGCTCATGGAGCCTACAGTCACACACTCATGCCGATAATCTTTTTGCCGCGTATACTCTACATTTTCATAGACTTAAGTAAATTACTCTGAAAACAAAACTGCAACACCCTTCTCCTCACCAGCTGCCTCCAAAACCCTCCTGTGCAGTATTCCTGAGCTACTGCCCCAACCAGCTACTCCTTTTTTTACCTACCTTTGTCCTTTTTTGTCTTTACCATGCAATTCCCATATTTTTCTCTTCTCCGAAAATTTCCTTTAATTCATATACTGTTTTGTTCTTTAATTATTCCAACTAGATTGTTTGCCTGTTACAGAAATAACCTTGCCTTATATATTTACAGTGCTTAGCACACTACTAGGCATAAGTAGGAGTCCAATATTTTGAAATACATATTTTCGTTGGTACAATAAATCATTCTTGCAGTGCATACCTAATACATGATCACTATGTGCCAGCCCTCTCTAATGGGCACTGTGCAATTAGGTTTTTGATATAAGCAGAAGAAGAAGGTAAATTTCTTTGTAACCGTATTTTTAAAGAGCCATATCAGGAATTATTTCAAAAATCTCTTATACTTTTGGACAGCTTCTGCTTTTCTATATGAATTTTGATCAATTTTGTCAACTTCCGCAGCAAGGAAGCCTATTCTCGTTTTTATGCAGGCCAGCCCCAATATGCAACCAGGTGCTGGTATGTAAATTATCTAGAATGCCAAATATACCTTCCCATGGAGAGAATGTCATGCCTGGAGGTTAGATTTGCAGGCAAGCCCACACTGTTATATGAACACTCAATCTATTATGAATGACATTGTCATTATGTACACTCTTGTTCCAAGGTCCAAATCCACTCAGTGGGAACTTGTCTCCCTCCCAGGTCTTCAACAATAGAGAAAGGGGGTTTCAGTTGGAATCCCAGTTATCTCTAGGAAAAGAAATTTTGGAGACTGCAGAAGACAAGTGAGGCTTCAGGTTGCAGACGCTCCATGCTTATGTATAAAAATATATTCTCTCTCCTCCTGCATATATAAGACTCTTCAATTTAGCAAGATTTATTTTAGTGGAAGAAAATAACAATCCCTCTTTTTGGAGATCTGTAGCTTTTTAAATTATTACCACCCATATGAATGTGAGTTCATATGATTTCCCAAATTATATGAATTGTACAAAAAATATGCTGATGGACCATATGTATGGTTCACATGTAAATACCCTTTTATCAGAAGATATATATATATATATAACCATCATCAAACACTCATATACTAGGTATTCCTAGGAAACCACACAAAATTTACTGTCAGAAGTCAATTCTGATTGCACTAAGTCCTTAAAAATGTTGCCTTCTTCTTGACCAGATATCCTTTTTTTTTTATTTCTCCCTCTGTGTCTCTTCAACACCCTTCCAGCACTACTTAATTCTCACTTTTCCCCCCTCATTTCCTTCTCCACTACTTGAAGTAGTGCTTCAAGTGAAGTAGGCCCCATGTGAGCCTATCACATAATTACCATGCATTCTCCCAAGTACTATGTTTGCTCAGGTAGCTTATGCTCCAGATAGTAAAGTACATGGTTAAATTTGTCCTATAATAATTTACTAAGCACTTGTCACACTAATAAATTATTTTTGTTTTGAGCAGTGAGTCAGTTCTTAATTAGTCATTATGGGGAGAGGGAGGGCAGTCAGAATTAACCTGAAGCCTCAAATTCAATTATAATTAATGTCTAGAGGTATTTTAAGTCATGCTGTATTTTATAATTATTTGACAAGCTAAAGAAAAAAAGAAAAAAAAGATCCTCAAATAACAGCTTTCAGTCAAAGTGATATCTCTTTTTATTTACAAGAGTTTAATAATATAGTAAGATTAGGTTTTCTCTGAGATGGAGTCTAAAAGAATGAATAATACCACGATTTTTCTAGGAAATTGTTTTTAAAGAAAAAATTGATTTACCTTTGCCCACCAGCTTGACAGCATGAAGTAGGTGTTAACGTTTTCATCTCCAAATTGCTCGGCCACATACAGTCCCAGGGATCCATACTTGTCATATATGTTTCTCTTTGACATGTCGGTAAGTATTGTGTGGGCATTGTTGATTTCTTTAAACTTGTCAGCAGCAGCTGGATCATCCGGATTCTTGTCTGGATGGTGTTTCAGGGCCAATTTTCTTTTAAAATTAAAAAAAAAAAGTGAGGAAAAGTGTTATTTGACAAAAATTGCTTTGACATTTTAGGAGGGGCACTATTCATTTGTACACCGTTTTTACATGCGATTACTGTGAAGTGCTAAGTTTCACAAAAATGTTGATGTAACTAAACAAGTTTTCATCAGATGTTGTCTCTTGTTTCTGATGTGCAGGCACAGTAGTATTGTTTCTCTCTTCACATCCTCAAAGGAATTCTCAACTGCTGCATTGTTGTAGAGTCTGTTCTTGCTGTTGGCATATATGTGAAGTTCGTTTTTACCTGGCAGCTGATCAGTGGCCCACCTCAATATGCAGAGGCCTTTAAGAGTTTGTACAGTAGGGTCAGTTTATACCAAAATTCCATTTAGCACTGTAACAAGTTTCTAGAATTAACAAAACTTCACACCACATATTCAAAAAGTTAAACTCAACTGTCAAAAAAAAAAAAAAAAACCTGATTCATAGTCCCTTGAATAAATAGTATGACCCTTTTCACAGATCTTCCACAAATCCTTACTCCCTTTTGTTTTTATGAACAACTACTAGGACTTCCCTTGTTTTCAAATGTATATTTGACTTCTTTTCAAATAGATCTTTCCACTTCAAATAATCTGTAGAAGTTTACTTGTGAGTAAAATATCCTCGCTTCTCTGTGGATCATAAATCAGTTCCTGAAGGGTATGTGTATGTGTTATGTTGCAGTGTGTGTGTGTGTGTGTGTGTGTGTGTGTGTATGTGAGAGAGAGAAAGAGATATTTGGGGGTTATTTATTCTTCAGTTATACTTAAGTATTAAAAAACCTGTAAAATGACGGTAAGAACTAAGCTATGATAGTCAGGGTCTGACTGGTGGCCATTTCCTTCACTTCCCTCTACAGACAGATTTAAATAATGATTAAAGCCATGTGCAAAACTTGAGTCTATAGTAATTCTTCCACTATAAAGTCAATGAATTTCATGACTCTGTACTGGAAATTTTATATGACTTGTTCTCCCTACTATGCCCATCATAGCTATATGTAGGAATATACCTTAAGCTTTTGTTTTGGTTTAGATTTAACCACTTCATTTTAATGCAATAATAAAAGGCCATAAATAGAGCAGAAAAGTAGGGTATACTTTATAAGTCAATCTACCCAATAAACAGGAAAAAAAATCACGCCACTTTAAAAATTAAAGTATTGCTGGTTAGGAAGTAGGTGATTAAGCAGCTCAGCATCAGTGTGCTTAAAAAGTACCAAAATACTTAAAAGTATAAATTATGGTGTAAAATCCATTTCAACTCTGAACTCAGAATAAACAAAAAGAATAAAGCAATGATAGTTCATTTTAAATTTGTTTAATCAAAACATTTCACGTTTTTCGAGAGACATTTGAGTTATCTATAAATTCTTTTTTTTTTTCTTTAAAGATTTTATTTATTTGACAGAGAGAGAGACACAGCGAGAGAGGGAACACAAGCAGGGGGAGTGGGAGAGGGAGAAGCAGGCTTCCCACAGAGCAGGGAGCCCATGCAGGGCTCGATCCCAGGACCCTGGGATCATGACCTGAGCCGAAGGCAGACGCTTAACAACTGAGCCACCCAGGTGCCCCTCTATAAATTCTTATAGAGAGGACCATTGGAGATGTTTTTTATGTGCAGAATTCATGATGAAATCATGCTAAATAGCACAAAATGCCTATTTTGTCATTTAAAAAACCTTTTATAATGTTTACTATATGCCAGCACTATTATAAGCATGTTATAAATATTAATTCATTAATATTCACCACAACTCTATGAAATAGGTATTATAATGATCCCATTTTACAGGTGAGGAAATTTAGCCACCAGAAAGCTAAGTAACTTGCCCAATATCATACAGCTAATAATTAGAGCCAGGCTTTGCATACAGGCAATCTGACCCTGAGCACATGCTCTTAACCAGCACTATGCTGCCTTTTTTATATTTTTAAATTAAAAAAGTAAGGCACACAGAATGTTAGTATGCCATTGTAAGGATTTTGGCTTTTGGTCTAGGTGACATGGGAAGCCATTGGGGTTTTTTGAGAAAAAAAGTGGTATGATCTGACTTTAGTTTTAGAAAGATTACTAACTCTTGGAGAGGAAAAAGGCCAAAGCAGGGACACTCTCTTAGGAAAAGTTCATGGTGGTTCTGGTCAGTGTGGTAGTGGAAGATATAATGAGAAGTGGTTGGATTCTGGATATATTTTGAGGGCTAGCTGATGGATTGGATGTGGGATATAAAAGAAAGAGAGAAATCAGAGATGGCCTCAGAGTTTGGGCCTGAACAAACAGAAGTTTGTAGTTACTATTTAATGAGTTGGCAATAGATTTTTTTTTTGCAGTAGGGCATGGTTTGCTAGGATTTAGAGTTGTGTTTTAGATACCTTTGAGATGCCTATTGGACTTCCAAGTGGACATGGAAGTAAGAGAGATATATGAGCCTGGCGTTTAGGCAAGAATTATTGCGGGAGATGTTATGTTTGAGAGTTCTCAGAAGGTAGATGGTATTTAGAGCCATGGAACTAGAAAAGATTCCCAAGGGATTGGGAGTGGGTCCAAGAAAAGTCTAAAACCTGGGCTTTGGGAAGAAAGGACAAGCAGAAGAACAAAGAAAAGCCAATGACGCAGAAGGAAAAATCTGGAGAATATATCTTGGGATCTAAATGAACAAAGTATTTCAAGGAAGAGAGCGGTCATTTGTGTCAAATGCCATTAATAGGTCCTATACGATGAGGACTAAGAATTGATCACTGGGTTTAGTGATATAGAAATCTTTGGTGACCTTGACACACACACACACACACACACACACACACACACACACAATGGAATAAAGCAGAAAAACAAGTAGAAAAGAAAGAAAAACATGAAAGGTTATAACCACAATTACCAGTGCTTTTAGCTACACATTACGATTATAGGTGATTCTTTATTTTGTTTTTTCTTGTTACAAAAAAAAAGAAAAAACCAGATTACTTGTGTAGTTTCCTTCTGTAAGCATTTTTAAGCTCATTATAAATGTTCTCTTTTAATAGCTGAAAGTTTAGTTTGTTCTCTTAAATTACCTACTACCAAATTAAAAGGGGTAAAAAAGGAAGAAAGAAGAAGTCCTCTAACTTCAATGATACAATGATCATCATCAAAAAACATCAAGTGGATTCTTTAAACACATTAATTTCAATGGCATAATATTCCTGGAATTCTCACACTGTGCTCTGGGATACAATTGCAGCATTTTCCCCTACTAGTTCCAGAAATCATTTCCAGGCCAATCAAATACAAGAGCTATTACTTCTGCCTTGAAAAAAGAAACCCCTGAAAAGTGCCTCTTTGCATACATTCTCTTGTTTTTAAGTTTCAGTTGTAGACTGATACACACTGCCCAAGACTTAGCCAGAGAAGCCTGGCTTCCTGTCATATTTTAAGCTGCTCAGATCTTTGTCAGCTCACAAGGGCAGATGCACTCAACCATTCATCACACTCCTCTAACAATAGCATTGGCAAATTCAGAGGGCTGAACCATCTCCATTTGTAACAAATCCAATTCCTGGTCGTCAGCAGCATTTTGACTCCTCTTGGCAGATACTCTTGGCTCTGAGGAATCCTTGGGAAATATGGCTAGCAGAGGCAGCTGCCAAAATTACACAACTGCTCAGGAAGTAGTTGGTCAATGACCCATCTTTGGGAATTGCCTATAGAGCAAGGAAGCATGTATGGAATTTAGGGTGAAAGGAAGAACCTAGAGTACATTTAAATATAAAATTCACCTAATTCATTTTAAAGATCTTTCTTATAATTTCTCATTTTATACTTAAAAGTGACATAATACGCAACCAGAATATGTGCCTTTTATTTTAAATCTCTCTGTACTTAGTCACCTATTAATCTGGTATGGCTATAACTGATGTTAGAATAATAGCATCAATCCCTCTAACTTCCACTTCAAAATCCAATAACAACTGTCAACTGAAATGCATAGTGAATTCAATGAGTGGCAGATAAGATAAACATAGGATGTATAGTTGTAATTATTTAATGCCCCTATTCTGAGGCAGTAGCATAAGTCTAATAAAAATTACAGTGTTCTGCCCAGTTCTCTTCCTCTTAACATCTAATCCTTTTAACATCAGATCTACCTACTACTCTCTACCAGTCTCTAAGTCATCTAAGACCCGATTCTGACCATGTTGCCCCACCTCTAGGCCAGAGCTATCTCCATGGGGTTAAAATGTCACAGGAAACCTTGTTTGGGAAAGGTGGTATCTAAGCTTCCGGGAATTAAGTTCCATCCTGGCATGGCTGTCTGTAAGTTGCCTTTCCCCACTCAACACATTTTCAGCTGCTTTCTCCAACGACCACCTATTGTTTCTTATTTCATAATTCTCCATTACGGGGGTGCCTGGTGGCTTAGTTGGTTAAGTGACATGACTTAGGCTCAGGTCATGATCTCAGGGTCGTGAAATGGAGCCCCATGAGCCCGCTTAAGATTCTCTCTCTCCCTCTCCCTCTCGTACCTACCCCCTCTCTTAAAAAACAAAAAAAAATTCTCCACTGCGGTATGACTTTCTGCTAAACTCTCTCAGCCACAAAGTTTATTGCCCCTCCAATGTCCCAGAAGAAGCTACCTGCTGCCTAAGAAGAAAGAATAGAAAAGGAAGAGTGATTTCTTCCCATATCCTAGAACCCTTAAAACTATCCTTGTGACAGAGTCAGCATCTAATGCAAAGACAGGAAAAAAAAAAAAAAGCAAAATCTGAGTTTGAAAAAGCTCAGCTAGCAAAAGAAGCAAAAGCTGAGCTCAGACATAGACTATTCTTTCTAGAAAAAAATTGGCTATAATGGGAAAGAGACTGGTCGCAAATAGGAAAATGAACTGTTATAAACCAGAGTTTGAAGGTGAAAACAAACCCTAGATTAGCAAACCCAGGTGATGGCAAGTGTTGCAATAATGGAACTTGATAGTTGTCATAATACTGGAAGTTCAGTGGAACTCCTGTGCCCTCTTGGACTAAGTCAACACCCAAGTGAAAACATAATAAACCAATATAGGAGTCCTAGTGCACATCTCCCTGACATTTGGTATTGGTGGACATTTAATGTTTGACAGTCTGGTGATATATATATATATATATATCCCTTTGTGGTTTAATTTGCATTTTCCTAATTACTAATGGGCTGATATACATATATATGCCATTTGGATATCATTTATTTAAGTTCATAGTCTTTTGCCAGTTTTTAGTTTGATGTTTAAATTGTAGTATTTAAAAAAATACATATTCTATATATGAATCCTTTGTCATTTATATGTATTGCATATATAGTCTCCCTTTCTGGGAACTTGTTGTTAGTTTCTTTCTGGAATCTTTTGATGAACAGAAATTCTTAATTTTAATTTAGTTGAATTGATCAATTTTATCCTGAATTCAGAAAGATATTGTCCTATAAATTCTATAACTCTAAAATCTTTACAGATTTGCCTCTCACGTGGTAGTCAAGGATTGATTTGTCGCTGATTTTTCAATGTGGTGGAAGGTAGGTGTCCAATCTTATCTTTAAAATGTAGTTATCCAACTGTCCTAGCACCATTTATTTAAAAAATAAAATCCTTTCCCTATATGTCTAGGCTGTCTATTCAGCTCCATTGGTCTGCTTGGTTATTTCTGGGCCAATAATAGTTTGAAAATAGTACTTTAAAGTATGTCTTAGTATCTTAAAGATTAAGTTCTTCTGAGGGTGCCTGGATGGCTCAGTTGGTTGAGTGTCCAACTGTTGATTTTGGCTGAGGTCATAATCTCAGGGTGATGGGATCAAGCCCTGCGTCAGGCTCCATGCTCAGGACAGAGTCCGCTTGAGATTCTTTCTCCCTTTCCCTCTGCTCCTCCCCCAGCTTGTGCTCTCTCTCTCTCTGAAATAACTAACTAACTAACTAAATAAATAAATAAATAAAATCTTGAAAAAAAAAGCAAGTTCTTCTCTTTTACCAATTCACTAACAGTAAATGGATGTTGAACTTTATCAAATGCTTTTTCTGCATCTGTTGAGGAAACACATTTTTTCTCTTTCACTCTGTTAATGTGATTGGTTTTCTAATATTAAATGAAGTTTGTGTTCTTGGATAAACTCAACTTGGTCATTATGTATTATTTTTTATTTATTGCTGGACTCAGTTTTCTAATATGTGTATCTAATTCTATAAATTTTCCTCTAAGTACTACTTCAACTGCATTCCACAAGTTTTAATATGTAACGTTCACTTCTAGATATTTTCTCATTTTAATTGTGATTTATTTATTTTTTAACACATTATATGCTGTATGTATTATATACTATATTTTTTATTATGTTTAATTAGCCAACATATAGTACATCATCAGTTTTTGATGTAGTGTTCAATGACTCATTAGTTGAGTATAACACCCAGTGCTCATCACCACATGTGCCCTCCTTAATGCCCATCACCTGGTTACCCCATCCCCCCAACCCCCTCCCTTCTGTAACCCTCGGTTTGGTTCCTGGAGTCCAGAGTCTCTCATGGGTTGTCTCCCTCTCTGATTTCTTCCCATTCAGTTTTCCCTCCCTTCCCCTGTGGTCCTCTGCTCTATTCTTTATGTTCCACATATAAGTGAAACCATATGATAATTGTCTTTCTCTACTTGACTTATTTCACTTAGCATAATCCTATCCAGTTCCATCCATGTCAGTGCAAATGGTGAATATTCGTTGTGTCTGATGGCTGAGTAATATTCCATTGTATATATGAACCACATCTTCTTTATCCATTTATCTCTTGAAGGGCATCTCGGCTCCTTCCACAGTTTGGCTATTGTGGACATTGTTGCTATGAACACTGGGGTGCATGTGCCCCTTCTTTTCACTACATCTGTATCTTTGGGGTAAATACCTAGTAGTGCAATTGCTGGGTCGTAGGGTAGCTGTATTTTTAACGGCTTGAGGAACCTCCATACTGTTTTCCAGAGTGACTGTACCAGGTTGCATTCCCGCCAACAGTGTAAGAGAGCTCCCCTTTCTCCACATCCTTGCCAACACTTGTTGTTTCCTGTCTTGTTAATTTTTGCCATCCTAACTGGTGTAAGGTGGTATCTCACTGTGGTTTTGATTTGTATTTCCCTGATGGCTAGTGATGTTGAACATTTTTTCATGTGTCTGTTAGCCATTTGTATGTCTTCTTTGGAGAAGTGTCTGTTTATGTCTTCTGCCCATTTCTTGACAGGATTATTTGTTTCTGGGGTATTGAAGTTTGAGAAGTTTTTTATAGATCTTGGATACCAGCCCTTTTTCTGTAATGTCATTTGCAAATATCTTCTCCCATTCCATGGGTTGCCTCTTAGTTTTGTTGACTGTTTCCTTTCCTGTGCAAAAGCTTTTTATCTTGATGAAGTCCTAAAAGTTCATTTTTGCTTTTGTTTCCCTTGCCTTTAGAGACATGTCTTAAAAGAAGTCGCTGTGGCCAATGTTGAAGCAGTTACTGCCGATGTTCTCCTCTAGGATTTTGATGGATTCCTGTCTCACATATAGGTCTTTCATCCATTTTGAGTTTATCTTTGTGTATGATGCAAGAGAGTGGTCCAGCTTCGTTCTTCTGCATGTGGCTGTCCAATTTTCCAGCACCATTTATTGAAGAGAATTTTTTCCATTGGATATTCTTTCCTGATTTTTCAAAGATTAGTTGACCATAGAGTTGAGGGTCCATTTCTGGGTCTCTATCCTGTTCCATTGATCTGATGAGTTAGTTTAAATTGTGCCTCCAAATTTTCAAATATATCAGAATTTTCTAGTTATCTTTTTGTTTTTGATCTCTAGCTTGAGTGCAGTACAGTGAGAAAGCATTTTATTTTATTTAAATCCTTCAAAATTTGAGAGTTGCTTTAGTCTCATTATTTATTTAATTTTATAAATGTTTCGTGTGTACTTTAAAGACTACATATTCCATACCTGTTAAGTGCTTCATTATTGATTTTATTTGATAATTTTTTTGTTCAAATCTTCTATACTCTTAGCCATTATACTAATCTATCAAACAAGGTATGTTAAACCTACAGTCTCCCACTATGACTGTAGGTTTACATATTTCTCCTTATAGTTGTCACTTCTTGCTGTATTTTAGGCCATGGTTTTTGAAGCATACAAATTAACAACTGTTATACATTCCTGATGAATTGAACTTTTATCATTTGAAATATGTCTCTTTATCCCTAGTAACACTTTTTGCCATCACTTTGATATTAATAAAGCAACACCAACTTTCATTGGTAGGCATCTACATAGAATATATTTTTCTCTACTTTAATTTTCAAAGTTTCGGTATGTTTATATATTAGATGTGTGTTTTATGAACACTATATTGTTTTGGTTTTTTAATTCACAATGACAGTCTTTTTGTTTTAATTGTTTAATTGAAGCATTTAGTCTATGTTTATTTTTAATATAATTATTGAGGTTAATCAGGTTAAATCTACCACTTCCATTTTTTTTTTGTCCCATCTAAAATATATTTTCTTTCTTCTCCTTTCTTGCCTTTTTTTGGATTGATTCTTTTTAATTTTTCTACTTTTTTCCTCTGTTGCTTTGGAAATTACACATTTTTAAAATTCCTCTTGGGAATTTCCTATAGATTACAAAATCCTTATCAGAGTCCAATGTGAAGGTACTTTTTGTCTTTCTCCAAGACAATATAAAAATCTTAGAACATGAACACGATTACTTTCCTCCCAACTTAAGTGTTGTTGGTAGCATGTACTTTAATTCTCTCCATCTCTTAGTCCCTCAAGAATTGCTATTTAATACAATTATTATTTAATGATCTTTTTCACAATTAATTAGTGTTTGTGTGCATTTACTCATTTTCCAATTTTGTTGCTATTGGTTATATCTTACATCTCTAACCATCCATCAAAAATTATTTTCCTTCTGCCTATGAACACCCTTTTGTATATGTTAGTGCAGATCTGCTGATAATTAATTCTTACAGTTTTTGTTTAACTTAAAATTGTCTTTATTTCACCTTCATTTTTGAAGGTTATTTTCCATGGATATAGAATTATAGGTTATCAATTATTTTCTTTTTCACACTGAAGATCTTAGTCCATTGTCTTCTGAATTCCATTATTTCTGTTGAAAAATCTGTTTTAAGTCTAATTGTTGTTCTTTGAAGATAGTTTGTATTTTTTTTTTCTAGTCGCCATAAAAGCTTTACATCATTGGTTTCAGCAGTTTTCCTGTGATGTGCTTTGATATAGATTTCTTTTTATTTGTTCTGCTTGGTTTTTATTGGGCTTCTGGTATATATGGATTGATATTGTTCATGAATCTGGAAAATTCACACACGTTGCTTTCAAATGGTTTTCCTCTCATTCTCTTTTTACTCTCCTTTTCAGACTCCAGTTGCCTTTTTCTAAGACCTTCTTAATAGACCTTCTATGTATTTTATCTTCTTGCATTGTTTCCTGTCCTTCGTAATTTTTTCTTGCTATTTTATTCAGGAGTATCTTCCAGTCATCTCTAACCTGCTAAACCCTACCTTTGAATTCTTTAGTTTGGTTGCTGTATTTTTTAGTTATAAAATTTATGTGTTCATTTAAAAAATTTGAAATGTCCCTTTTAATAACTTTTGGTTTTCTGTGAAGTTCTCAATCTTGTATTTTATTTCTTGATCAGAGATATTTTAAAATTTGTATCTGATAATTCTAATACCTGAGGTTGTCCGTGGTGCTGTGTCTATTGTCTCATTTCTGCTGATTCTTGTTCATATTGTCTTGACTTCTATGCTTATCACTGTGGCCAGATATTGTATTTTAAAAAGTTTAAAAGAATATGATACATAGGTAAGTTGTGAAAAAGTAAATTCTAAGAGTTCTTATCATAAGCAGAAATTTTTTCTCTTTCCTTCTTTTGTATCTATAGGACATGATGAATGTTAGCTGAGCCTATTGCAACCATCATTTCACATTGTATGTAAATCAAATCATCATGCTATACACCTTAAACTTATACAGTGATGTATGTCAATTATTTCCCAATGAAACTGGAAAAAAATTTAAATAGGACTACTAAGAAAATGTTGTCTTATACCAGAGAGCAGTTTTATTTCCTACTTTCAGATATCTGGAGGCACTTATAAGGGGTCATCACAATCCAATATTAGGTATTGAGATTTTTTTCAGTCACCCTGATGGCTTAAAGTTCAGTTAGAGTCCATAAAAGACTGGTGTTTTCCATTATCTATTTCTGTGTAACAAGCTATGGTGAAATTTAATAGCTTAAAACAACAAATATTTTATTAATTTGCCTATAATGTTGTAATTAGGCAGAACTTGGTGGGGAGTTTTTCTGTGCTCTGTTTGGCTTTGGCTAGGACTGCTCGACTGGAGCTGAAGGATTTGTTTCCAAGATGGCCTCACTGACCTGCTGGTAATTTGGTGCTGGCTGTGGCTGAGAGCTCAGTGAGAGCTGTTGGCTGGGAATTCTGTTCTCCATGTGGCTTCTCCATGTGACTAGGTGAGGAGCCCCAATGTATGATAATCTCAGGATAGTCATATTTCTTAAGAGATGGCTAGCTTAAACCAGACTGCAAAAGCAGAAGCTGCTGGGCCTTTTTAGGATTTAGATACACCATCACTTCTGCCACATTGTTGGTTAAATTAGGTCAGAGAGCCAGCCCAGATTCAAGAGAGCTATACAAGGACATGAATACCAGGGAATATGGTTTATGGAGGACCACAAAAGTCATAGTGAACCACAGATGATTTACTTCCATTTTGTCCTTTGTCCTGGGGTACAGCACTTCAGAGTCTAAACACAATTGCAGGACTCCCATACTGTTAGGTAAGGTCCCAGATTTTTCTCCTTTCTCCAGAAAGCCCTGCTCAGCCTCTCAGCTTCTCTTCTTCCTTATCATGACCTAGTCAGCAGTAATTCTTTAATCTCAAATGCTTTTAAGATGTATATATAAAATTTGGTGGGGACACCAAATTTCTCAGTGGAAGGGACACCTGATCAAAATTACCTTGTCAGTGATAACCAGAAACTCATGGTTATCTTTTATGTCCATCTCCTCTTTCAAGTATAGTCGAGTATATAAGTCCCTTTGAACAATGCAGGGGTTAGGATGCCGACCTCCCACCCAGTCAGAAATCCATGTATAACTTTGATTCCCCCAAGACTTAACTACTAATAGCCTACTGTTGACCAGAAGCCTTACTGATAACATAAACAGTCAATTAACTTATATACTGTATTTTTATAATAAAGTAAACTAGAGGAAAAAATGTTATTAAGAAAATCATAAGGGGGGGCGCCTGGGTGGCTCAGTCGTTAAGCGTCTGCCTTCGGCTCAGGTCATGATCCCAGGGTCCTCGGATCGAGTCCCTCATCGGGCTCCCTGCTCCACGGGAAGCCTGCTTCTCCCTCTCCCCCTCCCCCTGCTTGTGTTCCCTTTCTCGCTGTGTCTCTCTCTGTCAAATAAATAAATAAGATCTTTAAAAAAAAAAAAGAAAATCATAAGGAAGAGAAGATACATTTACAGTACTGGGCTGTATTTACCTAAATAAAAAAAAAATTCCACATAAAAGTGGACCAGCACAGTTCAAACCCGTGTTGTTCAAGGGTCAAGTGTAAATGTTAATTGCATAAAAGGCTTTACACCACTGTTATATAAATAGCCCAAAGATTGCCTCTGTGTATTGTTTCTTTACTGCAAGCTGAGACCCATTAGTTCAAAAGCTCACCAGTGTGAAACTCAAATTTTTACACATTTAATTTTTTTTTAAATAGCCCAAAGAAGCAGATTATCAGCCATTCAGAGCCTACTCACTTTCTATACCTGCAAGACCTCACCCTACATGTGCTGGCTATTGATAAGATAGAGTCCTGTGGTTCTAAGAATCCAAGCTACTATGGCCCTCTGGAGCTGACTCAGAGACTTCCCACTATGCTCCTGAGTGACATCACCTAGACATGTAAGCCCCCTTTCCAACAATCTTGCCTCTCCTCCTCTCTGAGTTCCCTTGTCCCCTCCCTTCTGAGGGTAGTTCCAAAGCTGTAAGCCTCTGGGTGGTCTCATGCTGTGAGGGTCTTCCCCTCTCAAGCAATGCAGTTTGAGCCCCACCCAATAAAGCTTGTCGTGTGTTACTGCCTCTCATGGTCGTATCTTTTCCCTTGATCAGCCCCCAAGTCCCTTGAACCCTTTACAAACACTTCATGCATTTGTACCCAGTACATTTTCCTTCCCCACAAGAAACTTAATACAGTCTGCTGCTGAAAGAAAGCAGGAACAAGAGTGTTAGTGGGGCTCAAGGAAGAGGAGCCACTGGGTGAGGATTAGTACAGAGTCCTGCAAAAGGGACAGAATAGCAAATTCAGGGCACCATTTAGCTTCAAATTGCAAATAATAATGCCAATACTACTCTACCATGTAATTATTTCTGAAACACCTGCTCCCATAGTATATGATTCAAGTATTTTGACCACCAAGGCACCCAGGGCCTCTGAACGCCACATTACACAGTCCTGTGATTTCCTCACATTTGCAGATGGAATATCAGAACAGCTCACCCCAGCAATTGTCAGGGTGTTCTCTAGTTCTCTGTGATCCACGGTCACATTCGTGATTCAAGACAGATGGCATGAGATAACAATAGGAACCATAAATGATGATCTGTTTTAGAGAATTGATCTTCCCCCCACCTCATATAAAACCAGATGGAGAGTCAAGTGCTGACCTCTAGTGGCAGTCAAAGCAGTGATACCACTTTATGGCAAAAAATCTTCCCAAGTTTTTACTAGACTATATAATAACTTGACTTTATGAGGCATCATACTTGAGTATTTTTTTAATATGAGAGTTAAAAATACTTAACTTTTGAAAAGTTTAAATTCCAATTGATAAATCTTTGTCTTAGATAGTTTTCTGGTCACAATTCTTTTCTTTTCTTTTTCTTTTATTTTTTTTAACATTTTTTTATTTTGTTATGTTAATCACCATACATTACATCATTAGTTTTTGATGTAGTGTTCCATGATTCATTGTTTGTGTATAACACTCAGTGCTCCATGCAGAACGTGCCGTCTTTAATACCCATCACCAGGCTAACCCATCCTCCCCCCTTCCCTCTAGAACCCTCAGTTTGTTTCTCAGAGTCCATAGTCTCTCCTGGTTCGTCTCCCCCTCCAATTTCCCCCCCTTCATTTTCCCCTTCTTACTATCTTCTTTTTTTTTAACATATAATGTATTATTTGTTTCAGAGGTACAGGTCTGTGATTCAGCAGTCTTGCACACTCCACAGCGCTTACCGTAGCACATACCCTCCCCAATGTCTATATCACCCAGCCACCCCATCCCTCCCACCCCCCACCACTCCAGCAACCCTCAGTTTGTTTCCTGAGATTAAGAATTCTTCATATCAGTGAGGTCATATGATACATGTCTTTCACAATTATTTTCTAAGGCTAATTTTAAGAACCAGCTTTTTACCCTCCCTAATAAGGTAGAATAGACTAGAATATTTGTGCACAGTAGATAAAATATGTCCAATATTAGAAGTATTTGTCTACACCAATCATAAAAGTACTGCTTTAAGAAATAAGGACTTGATGTTCTGACACCAGTAGGCCACGGTAAACCTTCAAGCCTTTAGCAGACCACTACGATCTCTGTGTGTTACATTTTTTTTAATGTGTGTTTTTTTTTTTTTTTCTTACCAGCCTATGGCTTGCCCAGAATCTGAGAGCTGCATACAACTTAAGATCTCTGTATTTGGCTCAGGTTTCCAACAAAAGTTTCTGGACCTCTAACTTTATTATGTTTCTTGGGAAAATTTTTGTATTCTTGTTTTCTTAAAGCTAACAATCTTTACTGAACTCTGACATCAAGGGAGAAGAACTGAGATGTAGAAGAAATGGCCATACAAACCCTGTCTCCTACTTCCAACGGCAGCACCCACCCCTGGTCCTAGTCAAAGCCCTTAGCAGGCACTTGCTCTCTGTAGGCCTTCTACCTGCTGTCTGACAGCTCAAGTGCTGGTGATAGTGAATTGTGTCAAGGCTGCAAACAGTTCCTAGCAATTTCCAGTGGTGGTCCAGCCTGAAAATTCTTGTAGGGTCCCCAGTGTCTTTATCTTCTAGGTTTCTCAGTGCAAAAATATATAGTTTAACTCCCTGATACATCCTTGTGTTAAGCGTTCACTTTCTTGTTCTCCCTAAACCCATTTTTTAAACTTACCAGGACCTATTCTTCCAGACTGCCAGCCTCACTGACTTAATTTCCTTAACTACACAGTCTGAACCTTGTGGTCATGTGCTTCAGTGCCACTCAAATCAAATGATTCACTTCTATAAATGTTTGGATTTCCTGTCATACCGCCAAGGAAATTAGTCTTCCACTGCTTCCACTCCCATTTCTGGGATGACCAACATTGCTGGAGAAAATTGCACAACCATGCAAACTGAGGCCAATAGAGACCTACAATTTTCTACATCAGCTGGTCTGCTAAGCTGCTTGCCAGTCCTTTTGCTTGGCCTCAATAAGTTCCCTCTCAAGTCTCCTGTGGCAGTTATTCCAGCTTTTACAACTTCTCTTTGATTCCTCTTCCTCATTCCCTCACCCCTCTCAACAAGAAACCTCATTTCCTACTTCAAAAGAGGTAAAAAAGCTCATTAGAAGGAAATAGTTCTGCGTGATTGTGCCATCTTTCCCTCTTCTTTTTATTTGGAGGGAAGAAGAACCTCTTCTCTTTAAGATTAACCTCGCCAGTGTTTTCTAGGATCTACCTGTGCATCTTCCCAAATCCCGGTCCATCAGTCATCAATCCCTACCCTGCCCCCAACTCCAGTATCCTCAATAATCTCTGTTTGTCTTCAGCAAGCAAACATACCCCATCATTTTTTTTAAAAAGGTAAACTGTATTTATGTCCTCCCCTGCCCTTCAAATTATTGAATTATTTCCTCCTTCCCTTCTTCATAACACTTTTTCAAAGCATAGTTTACACAAAAAGGTTGCATCCTCAGTGTCTATTCTCTCTTCAACCCACTGTAATCTGATTTCTTGCTCTCCATTCCATCATCCTAACTGAAAAAATCAATGGCCTATTTGAAGCCTTCATTCTACTTGACCTCTCTATAAGGTTTGTTGACCACACCTTCTTTTCCCTTGGTTTCCAAGATGTCTTCCTGATTCTTGCCCTGTCCTGACTGGGAGGCTAGACAAGGCAGTGCAGACATATGTGGGTCCCTTGAGGCCAAGGCTGGCAGGACTATTATCCAAAGGGACCAGTGCACCAAAAGCAAGTGAGTATTCAAACACCAAGTAAGGATAGGGCAGACAAAGAACTGGGAAGCCAGGAGCAGGAACTTGAGAGTAAAGTGGACATGTCAGATACAGGATTTTATTCACTCTCCATAAACCAAAGGAAGGTCACTTCTCATAAAAAGGACCAGGAACAGAACAGGCAATCTGATTGTGTTGCTACAGTCACCTATGTTTATCATTTCTCTTGTGCTCACCAGTTAAATCAGTAGTTTTCAACATCTGATGCTCAGAATCATCTGTGAATGGGATGTTGTTTTTAAAAAACTCATGTGTCATGGCCCTACTATTAGAGGTTCTAATTCTGTAGGTCTGGGACATCTGTATGCTTGCAAAAGCTCCACAGTTGATTTGGCTGTGCGCCAAAGTCTGGTTTTGAAGTTTTACTGTTATTCTATTTAACACATCTTTCTCTCTTTCCTTCCTCTCCTTTCCTCTTTTCTTTCCTTTTTCCTTCCTTCCTTCCTTCCTTCCTCTCTTTCTTCCACTCTTTCTTTTCTTTTCTTTTCTTTCTTTCTTTCTTTCTTTTCTTTCTTTCTTTCTTTCTTTCTTTCTTTCTTTCTTTCTTTCTTTCTTTCTTTCTCTTTCTTTCTTTCCTTTCTTTCTCTTCATTCCTTCCTTAATTGTGGTAAAAAAAAACAAAAACAACAAACCCATAACATAAAATTACCATCTTGATCACTTTAAAGTGTACAGATCAGTAGCATTAGCTATATTCACGTTGCTGTGCAACAGAGCTCTAGAACTTTTTTTACCTTGCAAAGCTGAAACTGAAGCTCTGTATCTGTTGAACAACTTCCCATTTCCTCCTCCCCACTCCCAACCCCTGGAAACCACAATTCTAACTTTGTTTCAATGAATTTGAGTAGATAGAACTTTGTTTTTGTTGTTTTGTTTTGTTTTGTTGTTTTTAAAAATATACTGATGAATTGCCAACTTCCAAGCTATTTAACACTTTCTTAACAACTTTTTTTGGAATGCTATTAATTTTTTGATGCTTTTTTTCCCATGGTAGTTTAACATATTGTATAATATTTATGGCAAAGCATCGTGTACACATATCATCATGTTGTGGCAATTTGATCTTTATTAAAAGTAGCCTGCTCCTTTTGTTTTATATTTTTATACAGGAGTTATTTATTTTATAACTAAAAGTTTGTACCTTTTGACCATCCTTTAGCCATTTTACTCCCACCCTTTGCCTTTGGCAACCACCAATCTGTTCTCTGCATCTATGAGTTTTTTCTTTATTTTAGATTCCACATGTAAGTGAGATCATAAGATATTTGTCTTTCTCTGTGTGACTTATTTCGCTTTGGATAATGTCCTGAAATTTCTCCATATTGTTGTAAATGATAGGATTTCCTTCCTTTTTATGGCTTGATAACATTCCATTGTATATATGCCACATTTTCTTTATCGATTCATCCATCAATGGACACTTAGGTTGTTTCTATGTCTTGGCTATTGCAAATAATGCTGCAATAAATACAGAGGTACATATATCTTTTCTAGGTGGTTTTTTCATTTCCCTCAGATAAATACCCAGAAGTGGAATGGGCACTTAGGTTGTTTCTATGTATTGGCTATTGCAAATAATTCTGCAATGAATACAGAGGTACATATATCTTTTCCAGATGTTTTTTTCATTTCTTTCAGATAAATACCCAGAAGTGGAATTGCTGGATCATATAGTAGTTATAGTAGTTTTATTTTTTATTTTTTGAGGACCCTCTATAATGTATTCCATAGTGACTTCACCAATTTACATTCCCACCAACAGTGCACAATGTTCCCTTTTCTCCATATCATCACCAACACTTATCTTTTGTCTTTTTTTAAATTTTTTTTTTTAAGATTTTATTTATTTGCGAGAGAGAGAATGAGAGACAGAGAGCATGAGAGGGAGGAGGGTCAGAGGGAGAAGCAGACTCCTGCTGAGCAGGGAGCCTGATGTGGGACTCGATCCCAGGACTCCAGGATCATGACCTGAGCGGAAGGCAGTCGCTTAACCAACTGAGCCACCCAGGCGCCCTATCTTTTGTCTTTTTGATACTAGCCATTATGACAGGCATGAGGTGATATCAGTGTATTTGATACACAATATTATATTAGTTTCAGGTATACAACATCATGATTCGACAACTTGATATGTTATGCTCACCACAAGTGTGGCTACAATGGTATTACAATACCATGGACTATTTCCCTACGGTATACCTTTCATCTCCCTGATTTATTCATTCCATAACTGGAAGCCTGTACTTTCCCCTTCACCCATTTTTCCCATTCTGCCCCTCTACCCCCCAGCAACCATCAGTTTGTTTTCTGTATTTATGGGTCTGTTTCTGCTTTTGGTTTTTTGTTTGTTGTTTGGTTTTATTTTTTAGATTCCACATATAAGCAAAATCACAGTATTTGTCTTTCTCTGTTTAACTTTTTTCACTAAGCATAGTACCCTCTAGGTCCATCCATGTTGTTGCAAATGGCAAGATCTCATTCTTTCTTATGGCTGAGTAATATTCCATTATAGTATATATACATGTATACATGATCTAATACATGCGTATATACCACTATATATATATAAATATATAAATATATATATATATACACACACACACACACACCACATCTTCTTTATCCATTCATCTATTGATGAACACTTGGGTTGCTTCCATATCTTGCCTACTGTAAATAACTATAATAAATAGAGGTTCATATCTTTTCAAATTATTGTTTTCATTTTCTTTGAACAAATACCCAGTAGTGGAATTGCTGGATCATATGGTATTTCTATTTTTAATTTCTTGAGGAACCTCCTCCATACTGTTTTCCACAATAGCTGCACCAATTTACATTCCCACCAGTAGTGCACAAGGGTTTTCTTTTTTCCTTACCAATACTTGCTATTTCTTGTCTTTTGTGTTCTAGCCATTTTGACAAGTGTTAGGTGATATCTCATTGTAGTTTTGATTTGCATTTCCCTGATGATTAGTGATGCTGACTATCTTTTCATGTGTCTGTTGGCCATTTGTATGTCTTCTTTGGAAAAATGTCTGTTTAGGTACTCTGCCTATTTTTGATTGGATTATTTGTTTTTTGGTGTGGTGTTATATAAGTATTTATATATTTGGGATATTAACCCCTTATCCAATATGTCATTTGTGACTATCTTCTCCCATTCAGTAGGTTGCCCTTTCACTCTGTGGATGGTTTCCTTCCCTATGCAAAAACTTCTTATTTTGCTATAGTCTCAGTAGTTAATTTTTGCTTTTGTTTCCCATACCTGAGGAAACATCCCATATGTGGAAAAATGTTGCTAAGGCCCATGTCAAAAAGATTACTGCCAGGGCATCTGGGTGGCTCAGTCATTAAGCATCTGCCTTCGGCTCAGGTCATGATCCCAGGGTCCTGGGATGGAGCCCTGCGTCAGGCTCCCTGCTCCACGGGAGGCCTGCTTCTCCCTCTCCCACTCCCCCTGCTTGTGTTCCCTCTCTTGCTTTGTCTCTCTCTGTCAAATAAATAAAAAATCTTAAAAAAAAAAAAAAAAGATTACTGCCCATGTTTTCTTTTAGGAGTTTTATGATTTCACGTCTTATATTTAGGTCTTTAATTCACTTTGAGTTTATTTTTGTGTATGGCTTGAGAAAGTGGTCCAGTTTCATTCTTTTGCATGTAGCTGTCCAGTTTTCCCAGGACCATTTATTGAAGAGACTGTCTTTCCCATTGTATATTTTTGCCTCCTTTGTCGTAGATTAATTGACCATATAAGCATGGGTTTATTTCTGGGCTCTCTATTCTGTTCTCTTGATCTATGTGTCTTATTTTTGTGCCAGTACCATACTGTTTTGATTACTACAGCTTTGTAGTATATCTTGAAATCTGGGATTATGGTATCTCCAGTTCTGTTCTTCTTTCTCAAAATTGGTTTGGCAATTGGGGGGTCTTCTGTAGTTCATATAAATTTTAGTATTATTTGTTCTGGTTCTGTAAAAAGTTCTGTTGGCCTTTTGATAGGGATTGCACTCAATCTGTAGATTGCTTTGGGTAGTATGGGCATTTTAACAATATTAATTCTTCCAATCCATTAACATGGTATATCATTTTTTTGTTTTTTGTTTTTTAAGTAGGCTCCACATGCAGCCTGGAGCCCAATGTGGGGCTTGATCAGGGTCATGAGATCAAGCCCTGAGTGGAAATCAAGAGTTGGACGCTCAACTGACTGAGCCACCCAGGTGGCCCCCCGTGAACATGCTATATGTTTCCATTTGTTTGTGTCATCTTTAATTTTTTTCATCAGTGTTTTATCATTTTCAAAGTACAGGTCTTTCACCTTCTTGGTTAGGTTATTCCTAGATTTTGGGGCGCTTTTGGTGCTATTTTAAATGGAATTGTTTTCTTAATTTCTCTTTCTGCTACTTTATTATCACTGTGGTTTTGATTTGCATTTTCCCAATGATTAGTGATGAGAATCTTTTCCTATACCTGTTGGCCATCTGTATGTCTTCTTTGGAAAATTGTCTAATCAGATCCTCTGCCCATTTTTAAATTAGATTGTTTGGTTTTTTGCTATTGAGTTTTATGTTTTCTTTATATATTTTGGATATTAATCCCTTAGTGGATATTTGCAAATATTTTTTCTCAATAGGTAAGTTGCCTTTTCATTTTGTTAATGGTTTCCTTTGCTATACAAAAGCTTTTGGGGCACCTGGGTGGCTCAGTTGGTTAAGCTTCTGCCTTCAGCTCAGGTCATGATCCCAGGGTCCTGGGATCGAGCCACACATCAGGTTCCTTGCTGGGCGGGAAGCCTGCTTCTCCTTCTCCCTCTGCCTGCCATTCCCCCTGCTTGTGTGCACCTCCTCTCTCTCTCTCTGTCAAATAAATAAATAAAATCTTTAAAAAACAAAACAAAACAAAAACAAAAACAAAAGCTTTTAGTTAGATGTATCCCACTTGTTTATTTTTGCTCTAGTTGCCTTTGCTTTTGTTGACAAATCCAGAAAGCATCACCAAGATCCATGTCTAAGAGTTCACCACCTAAGTTTTCTTCTAGGCTTTTTATGACTTTAAGTCTTACATTCAAATCTTTAATCCAATTTGAGGTAATTTTTGTATATGGTGTAAGGTAGTGGTCAAGTTTCATTCTTTCGCATGTAGCTGTGTAGTTTCCCCAGCACCATTCACCATTTATTGAAGAGACTGTCCTTTCCCCATTGTATATTCTTGCTTCTTTTGTCATAAGTTACAAATTGTTTCTTTATATGACTGAATAATATTCTATTATATGGATGTACCACATTTTGTTTATCCATCCATCAGTTAATGGACATTTAGGTTGTTTTCATTTTTGGCTATTATGAATAATGCTATTATGAATGTTCATGTACAAGGTTTTGTGTGAATGTTTTCAGTTCTCTTGGGAATATACTTAGGCACACAATTGTTGGGTGATATGATAACTCTATATTTAACTTTTTGAGAAATTACTAGACTATTTTTCACAGTGGATGTAGCATTTTACATTCCTACCAGAAATGTATGAGTGGTCTAATTTCTCTATATCCTTCCCAACATTTTTTTAATGGTAGCCAACCTACTAAAAGTGAAGTGGTGTCTTATTGGGGTTTTGATGTGCATTTTCCTGATGAGTAATGTTGATTTTAATCAAGTGATTATTGGCAACTTGTATATCTTCTTTGGAAAACTGTCTATTCAAACACTTTGCCCATTTTTTTTTTGAAAGACCTATACTCTTAAAACTTTATTTTTTATTTTTTTAAACTTTATTTTTTATAATTTTATTTTATTATGTTATGTTAGTCACCATACAGCACTTTGCCCATTTTTAAATTGAGTTGTCTTTTTATTGTTGAGTTGTAAGTATTCTTTATATATTCTGGATATTAAACACATATTAGATGTCTGATTTGAATATTTTCTACAGTTCTGTGAGCTGTCTTTTTATTTTCCTAATAGAGTCCTTTGGTGCACAACAGTTATTAATTTTGATGAAGTCCAGTTTATCTGTTTCCTCTTTTGTATCGTATTTTAAAAAACAGTTGCTTAATCTAAGGTCTTAAAGATTTGTACCAATGTTTCCTTCTGATTTTTGTAGTTTTAGGTCTTTGATGCATTTTGATTAAGTTTTGTATAAGGTGTGAGGTAGAAGACCAAATTCATTCTTTTCCATGTGGATATCCAGTTATTCCAGCACTATTTGTTGAAACGATTTTTCTTTCTCTCATGGAATAGTTTTGGCATCCTTATTGAGATTCACTTGTCTATAGATGTATGGGTTAATTTCTGAACTTTTAATTCTATTCCATTGATTTTTGTATCTGTCTTTATGCCAGTACCACACTGTTTTTATTACTAAAATTTTGTAATAAGTTTTGAAATCAGGAAGTGTTGAGTCCTGCAACTTCATCTTTTTCAAGATTCTGTTTTGTTATTCTAGGTTCTTTGCATTTCATTTCCATGTGAATTTTAGGATCAGTTTATCCAATCCTGCAAAAAAAGGTAGTTGGAATTTTGATAAGATTGCATCAAATATGTAGATTCATCTTAATAATATTTAGTCTTACAATCTGTGAACATGGGATGTCTTTCCATGTATTTAGGCCTTTAATTTCTTTCAACAATGTTTTGTAGTTTTCAGTGTAAGTCTTTTACTTCCTTGGTTAAATTTTTGCCTAAGTATTTTATTCTTTTAGACGTTATTGTGAATAGAATTCTTTTCTTAATCTTATTTTTGGATTGTGCTAGCATATAGATTTTTGTATATTGAACTTAAGTCCTAAAACTTTGCTCAACTCATTTGTTAGCTCTAGTTGTGTGTGTATGTGCACACTGGTATGTATTCAGTATATTTTTCTATGTATAAGATCATGTCATCTGTAAATAGAGTTAGTTTTCTTTCTTTCCTATCTGGACTCCTTTTATTTCTTATTCTTGCTGAATTGCCTTAGTATAAATTCCAATACACCATTGAAGGAAGTAGTGAGAGAAGACATTCCTACCTTGGTTCAGATCTTAGGGGGAAAGTTTCCAATCTTTAACTCTTAAATATGATGATAGCTGTGGGTTTTTTATAGATGCCCCTTATCAAGTTGAGAAAATTCCCTTCTATTGCTAGTTTGTTGAGTATTTTTATCATGAAGGGGTACTGGGTTTTGTCAAAAGCCTTTTCTGCATCTATCAAGATGAATATGCCATTTTTTTCTCTAGCCTTTTTTTTTTAAGATTTATTTATTTAATTTAAGGAGAGAGGGAGTGAGCAGGGGGAGGGCCAGAGGGAGAGGGAGAGAGAGAGTCTCCAGCAGAATCCCCACTGATCATGTAGCCCAATGTGGGGCTGAATTCCAGGACCTTGAGATCATGACCTGAGTTGAAATCAGGAGTCAGATGCTTAACGGAGCCCCCCAGGTGCCGTATTCTCTATTCTATTAATACGGTAAAATACATTGATTTGCATATATTGACCCAACTTTATATTCTTAGAATAAATGATACTTGTCATGGTGTATCATCTTTTTAATATGTTGTTGAATTCAGTTTGCTACTATTTTGTTGAGGATTTCTGCATCTATATTCATAAGATTGATTATCCTGTACTTATCTGGTGATGTCTTTAACTTTAATATCAGGGTAACCCTGGCTTTATAGAAGAAGTTAGGATATGTCCTCTCTCCTACTTTTTTGGAAGAACTTGAGAAAACATTATTGTTATTTTTCCTCCTTCTCCTTCTCCTTGGTAGAATTCACCAGTGAAGCCACCTGGATAGGGACTTTTCATTGTTGGATATATTTTTTTGATTATGGACTCAATCTTCACATTTTATAGATCTATTTAGATTTTCTATTTCTTCTTGAGTGAATTTGTTAGTTTGTGTGTTTGTAAGAATTTGTTCATTTTATCTAGGTTGTCCATTTTATTTTATTTTATTTTATTTCTTTTCTTTTCTTTTCTTTTATTGTGTTATATTAGTCACCATACAGTACGCCGTTAGTTTTTGATGTAGTGTTCCGTGATTCATTGTTTGCATATAACACCCAGTGCTCCATGCAATACATGCCTTCCTTAATACCCATCACCGGGCTAACCCAGCCCCCCAGCCCCCTCCTCTCTAAAACCCTCAGTTTGTTTCTCGGAGTCCATAGTCTCTCATGGTTCATCTCCCCCTCTGATTTCCCCCCCTTCAAACTCAACACCCAAAAAACAAATAATCAAGTCAATAAATGGGCAGAAGACATGAACAGACACTTCTCAAAAGAAGACATACAAATGGCTAACAGACACATGAAAAAATATTCATCATCATTAGCCATCAGGGAAATTCAAATCAAAACCACGTTGAGATACCACCTTACACCAGTTAGAATGGCAAAAATTGACAAGGCAAGAAACAAGAAATGTTAGAGAGGTTGTGGAGAAAGGGGAACCCTCTTACAGTGTTGGTGGGAATGCAAGTTGGTAGGTTGTCTAATTTTATTGGTAAGCAATTGTTCATAGTATTCTTTTATAATTTTTTTTCTTGTAAGGTCAGTTGTAATGTCCCTGTGCTTTTATTCCTTATTTTAGTAATTTGAGTTTCCTCTTTCTTTTGGTCAGTTTAGGTAAAAAATTGTCAGTCTTGTTAGTGTTTTCAAATAACAAGCTTTTGGTTGTGTGGATTTTCTCATTCTTTTATTCTCTATTTCATTTATTTTCACTCTAATCTTCACTATTCTTTTTTCCCTCATGCTTTTTGTCTAGTTTGTGATTCTTTTCCTAGTTTCTTAAAGTGGAAGATTAGGTTATTTGAGATCTTTCTTCCTTTTTAATGTAGGCATTTGCTATTCTAAGTTCCCTTCTGAGAATTACTTTCACTGCATCCCATAGTTTTTGTATGGTGTGTTTTTGCTTTCATTGATCTCAAAGTATTTTCCAATTTCCCTTGTGATTTCTTCTTTGATGCGTTAGTTATTTAGGAGTGTGTTGTTTAATTTCTACATGTTTCTGAATTTTCCAAATATCCTTCTGTTATTGATTTCAAATTTCATTCCATTGTAGCCAGAGAACACACTTCGTTTGACTTAAATGTTTCTGAATTTATTGATACTTGTTTTGTGGCCAAACATATGGCTTAACATGGAGAATGTTCCATATGCACTTGTGTTATTGGGTAGAGTGTTCTATAGATGTACAGTAGTTCTAACTGGTATATGGCATTGTACAAGTCTTCTGTTTCCTTGCTGATTTTCTGTCTAGTTGTTCTGTTCACTATTGAAAGTGAGGTATTGAAGTCTCCAATTACTACTGTTGAACCATCCTTCCCTTCAATTCTTCAGTTTTTTCTGCATGTATTTTGGGGTTCTGTTTGTTGTTAGGCACATATTTGTTTCTAATTGCTACATATTCTTAAAGGATTGACTTTAAAAAAAAAATGTCCTTTTTTGTTTCTGATAACTTTATCTTAAAGTTTATTTTGTCTGATACTAGTATAGACACTCCAGCTCTCTTTGGATTACTACTTCCATATAATATTTTCATCCGTACTTTCACTGTCATCCTATTTGTCTTTGAATCTAAGGTGAGTGTTTCTAGAGACAGCATACAGTTGGATCATTTTATAAAAATCCACTTGCCAATCTCTGTCTTTTAGTTTGAGAGTTTAATCCATTTATATTTAAAGTAATTCCTGATAAGGAAGGACTTTTGCCATTTTTCTATTTGTATCTTTTTTTTTTTTTTTTTTTTTAAGTAAACTCCATGACCAGCGTGGATCCCAATGCAGGGCTTTAACTTATGACCCTGAGATCAAGACCTGAGCCAAAATCAAGAGTTGAACACTTAATCGACTGAGCCACCCAGGCACCCTTCTATTTGTATTCTTATATCTTTTTTGTTCAATTCTCCTATTACTATTACTGGCTTCTCTCCATTACTAGGAATGATATAATTCCTATATCATTTCTTTTATATATTTTTAAGGCTTTTTGTGTGTATGTGGTTACCCTTGGCATTACAATTAACATCTTTGAATATCTAGTTCATAATAATATGCTGTCAAAAGTATACAAAAACTTCTGTTATAGTTCCACCTCCCCAGAGTTTACAACTCTGCCTTAGCCTTTACTTCCAGCTATTGCTGCAAATTACATCCTTATACATTCTGGGTCATTCAACATAGATATATAATTATTGCTTAATGCAGTTGTCTTTTAAATCAGATAGAAAAAAGAGGATCTACAAACTTATTTACCTGTGAAGTTGCTTTTACTGGTGTTCTGTAATTTTTCATGTAGATTGAAATTATGGTCTAATGTTCATTTCACTCTGAAGGATTCCTTTTGGCATTTCGTATAGGAAAGGTCTGCCAATGACTCAGTTATTCATTTATCTAGAAATAAATGAATATCTCCTTCATTTTAGATGGATAATTTTGCTACATATAGAATTTTTGGTTGACATATTTTTTCTTTCAATGCTTTGACTATATCATCCCATTGCCTCCTGGCCTCATGGTTTCTAATGAGAAATCAGTTGTTGATCTTATTGAGGATCCCTTATACATGATGAGTCACTTCTCTCTTGCTACTTGAAATATACTCTGACTTTGAATGGTTGGTTATGACATATCTCAGTGAAGATTTTCATGAGTTTATTCTACTTGGAGTTCATGGAACTTCTTGGATGTATAGATTAATATTTTTCATTAAATTGGAAAGTTTTCAGCCATTATTTAATCAGATATTCTTTCTGCCCCTTTCTCTCTTTCCACTCATTATATATATGTGTGTGTGTGTGTGTATATATATATATATATATATATATATATATATATATATATGAATGCATGATGCTATACTCAGGTCTCTTGGGATCTGTTCATTTTTCTTCATTCTTTTATCTTTATGTTACTCAGACTGTATAATCTTAATCGACCTATCTTCAATTTCACTGATTCTTTCTTCTGCCTGTTCAAATTACCTATTGAATTCCTCCAGTAAATTCTTCATTTCAGTTACTATACTTTTCAACTCCAGAATTTCTATTTTGGTTCCTTTATATAAATTCATTTTTTAATTGATATTCTGTATTTAGTGAGGTATCATTCTCAACCTTCCCTTCAGTTCTTTAGACATGGTTTCTTTTAGCCTTTAAACATATTTAGCTTATTTAAAGTCTTTGTCTGGCATGTCCAAATTTGGAGCATTCTCAAAGGCAGTTTCTATAGATCCCTCCTTCCCCCAATATAGACCTTACTTTCTTGTTTCTTTGCATGCCTCATATATTTTTTTGAAAACTGGACATTTTGAATATTATAATTTGGCAGCTCTGCAAATTAGACTCTCCCCTGTCCCCATGATTTTTAATTGTTGCTTATTGTAATTGTTTATTCAGTGACTTTTCTGATCTAATTTTGTAACATCTGTATTCTTAGTCATGTGTGGCCACTGAAGTTTCTGTTCCATTAGCTTACCAACTAAGGATTAGACAGAGATTTTCTTATACACCTAGAACCAAGAATCTCCCAGCCTTCACTGGTGGGCTTTGTATGTATGTTAGGACACATCTTCAATGCTGGGCCAGACAGTTTACAACTCTGCCTTAGCCTTTACTTCCTGCTTGTACAGATCTACAAGGTCAGCCAGAATTGAGAACTTAGGGCTTTCTCAGGTCTTTCCTGAGTGTGTACAGCTGTGGGAAGGTGAGTAGCTTCTAGATTCCCAAAGATATGTCAGAACTAATTTCTTAATAGAAACTAGCATAGTTTCTAGGACAAGAATCAAGTCAATCTATTCCACTCACCACAGTCTCCCTTATTTTGCTTGTCTTTCTGTATGTATCTTTCAACCTTACTAAATCTAACTCTTTATAAGGTGAGCCCTTTAAGTGGTACAAATTACATGTATATAGATAGATATAGATACATAGATAGATATGTATATTCATTTCTCACAGTATAATATAAATAAGTATCCAAAACTAAATAGACATTGAGTGAATGAGTGAGTGGGAAAAAATTCATTGATCATACTGATTCTAGTGCCCAGGAAAAAAAATGAAGGTGTGTGAAGAACTAAGAGGCCCAAGTAGATTTGCTATGGAACAAGGGAGGTTATGCCGCTGACCTGAAAGATAACTCTGACATAGCCTCATATAATCTTCTTTTTAGTGGAAGGTTTTAGAATTCAGGAAACAAATTAGTACTGATAGAGATTAATTTCAATTTATCTTGTGAGCTTGAATCATCACTTTGCCTTGTAAATATTTACAATTCTTCTATTAGCTATGCATTCCCCTGACATTTACACTTTATTCATAAGCAGCCTCTGTTATGACCTATAATTGCTAATAAAGATGGGTAAAAGCACCACAGATTGGGGTTGCCACAGATCACTATGGAAATAACACTCTTTCCTGCTTCTTGTGAAAATAGCATTTGCCTCATGTTGGTCTACTCTGAGCAAACTCACCTCTTCAGAGGAGGATGATTTCCAGAAAGTTCCATGTGAAATTGAATGAAGTAGAAAAATCAAGTCCCTGATACCCTGTGAAAGGATATTTGGTACCTCATCAACAAGCTCATTCATGAGGCACAGAAACCCAGATGCTAATGTACAAAACTAGTTCACTCTGATTTTGTGGTTTTCTGAGGAGCTAAGGAAGGGCTAGATATTTGTCTCATTTGTCATCTAGTAGGCCAGCATTTTGTTAGGCTCTTGTACCCAAAATGCTAGGAAGACCAGTTGGCTTCCCTTTTTGGCATCTTAATTTTGTTTCTATCTAAATTAAAAAATGTACACATCAGTGTAAATAAAAACTAACATTTAAGTTGCATATGAGATTTTGAATACTCAAGACACATTTTCTATATTACATAACTGGCTCTATTTTCTCAGAGTTTTCCTTTCCTTATCCCCTGACTACGTTTTACTTGAAGGTCTCACAGCCCTAAAAAAATGTACTGTGTCCCAATCTGAAACTATGGTCTTTCCTTGCTGAGCTGTCCCTTTCTTCACTGGGTCAGTGAATGACTTCCTGTTCAGCTAAGTGACAAAACATTTGAGAAAAGGTCCTGAAGAAGCTGAGAATATAAGTATGGAGAAACAGACATATACCCACAGGCAAAATCTATTTGTTGAGCAATTCATTTTTGAATTTGGTAAATATTAGCTAGGACTAATGGAAGTGCAATGGAAGACAAAACATAATGCCTGCCCCAAGGGACTTGATGGAATGGGAAAGGCAGAAAAGAAGAGTGAATTACAACCTGTGAGGATTTCATGCTCTGATTGAACAGCACAGTGAGTTATGGAACATATAAAGGGCTGCAGGGAAGGCCCCCATAGGCCTTCTCTCCCAAATCAACCTAAATGGCTCCTTGTAATCATTTTGGGTATGATGTTTAGGTTTCCTTCTCTCTCTCTCTTTCCTGCCCTCCCTCCTTCTATCAATTAGATTCTAATTTTTTGCTTATATGTTCCTTAAAATAAATTTGAGAAATGGTCCTGTCAACATTTTTAACTTGGTATCTAAATTTTTTTGTAAGATAAAACAGATGCAAAGGGTGTAATTTTCAGCATATTATAGACATTGGCATGTTAAAATAAAACAGTTGTAACACTATTTTAAATGTATTCAACAGAATTTAAATGTCACAGAATCTATACACACAATCACACATACACATACACACTCACTCTCACACATACGTGTGCATGCATGCATACACACACATTTCTTGGAGAGTCTTCTTACACCTATGCCCCAGCAAACTTTGAAAAATGCTTCCATAGGCCTCTTTCTCTGCTGCCTTATGTATTCTTTGTGGTACCCAGTAACTGTGTGCCAGAACTTGGCTAAACACTTTACATGTATCATTTCTTTTAATCCTTAGCAACCCTCTGAAGTCGGTACTGTTTTCTGCATTTTACTGCATTTTACTTATGAAGAAAATGAGGCTAAGAGAAGAGGTTTGAATCCAGGTCTTTCTGACTTCATACCCTCTACTCTTAACTGCTGCTACTTTATACTTAAAATTCACTGCAACTGAGGGATTTTAGTGTTAAAATCAACATGGAACACCTTAAAGAGAATATATAACTCCTAGAACTCCCCAAACTCCTACCTGCTTTGCTTTTCTCCACAGCACTTACCAATATCTGATAGACTATATATTTTATTTATTATTAAGCCTACCTGCTCCCCCAGCCCAGAATATAGGCTTCAGGAATATAGGGATTTCATCTCTTTTGTTCAATGCAATTTTCTCAGTGCCTAAAACAGTACTCAATAAATATTTGTTGAATAATGAACTAGACTTGTTGTTATAAAGCCATTAGGATTCTAAGAGACTCTAGACATACTACATGCTACATGCTCTGATCAGCCTTCCTGGCTTCATTATAAGTAGACAGCAGTATGAGGTATAGATCAACAATCTACTGTGTTTGGAGTGAAGGATTTTTATGTGCCAGTCAGTATCAAGAAAAGAAGGGTCTAATGACACACCTAAAGTGCATTTATTTATTTATTTATTTATTTATTTGCCTCATTCAAGTTACCAAGGAGAACACAAAGTCAGGTAGCTTTGTTGTAGGGCTATGATAGGGATGCCATCTTTGAGCCATCACAGTGAGGGCTAGGAGTTTGGGCTATTCATGGCATGCTTGGAAGTTTGGTGGGTAGGGCCTCCCAGAAATCTCCCAGGGGTGAAGAGCCTTATTGTAGTGTTTTGGAGTATATTAGTTTGTATAGTTTTCTTAATGGTTGAGTATGTATATATAATTTATCACAGTCTACTGATATCAGTGTTTTACCAATCTAAGTACAGAAACTTTTCATTTAGGTTTTCTTGTCCTCCCCACTTTTAAATATCATTGTTTTGAGTATCAGATGGTGTTAGAATTTTTGTGCCAATTGTCATATATAATTCAGAAAATTCATGAAGATGATAGTATATTGTATTTACCCATATTTCTGCATTTTCCATTGTTCTTTCTTCCTTCCTTAATGATGCAAGATTCCTTCCTTTATTATTTCTTTTGTAATATGTTCTTTAGCCATTCTTTAAGAGTAAATCTGGCTAAGTGACAAAATCTTTTAGTTTTCCTTCATGTGGGAATTTTTTTATTTTCCCTTAATTCCCTAGGTATAGTTTCCACAGATATAGAATTTGCAGTTGACAGTAATTTTCTTTCTTTTCTTTCTTGAAAAATGGTGTGCTACTTCTGGCCTCTGTTGTTTCAGATGAGAAATCTGTTGTCTTTTGAATTGGTATCCCTCTGTAGGTAATGTCTTGTTTCTCTCTGGCTGCTTTCAAGATATTTTCTTTGTCTTTAGTTTTCAGAAATATAATTATGATGTGTCTGGGCATGGATTTCTTTGGATTTATCCTTTTTGGAATTCACTTAGCTGCTTGATCTGTGAATTTATATGTTTTGTTATATTTGGGAAATTTACAGTCATTATTTCTTTGAATACTCTTTCAGGCCCACTCTCTTTCTCCCCTTCTAGGACACCAGTTCTACTCTTTTGCTATGGTCTTATAGGTTCCTGAGGCTCTGTTTGTTCGTTTTCAGTTTATTTTCTCTCTTTTGTTCAGATTGGGTTAATTCTATGGATCTGTCCTCAACTTCACTGATTCTATCCTGTCAGTTGCACTCTACTATTGAGCTCTTCAAGGTATTTTTATTATTTCTGTTATTTTTCAGTCCTATAATTTCTATTGGTTCTGTTTTGTAATTCCTATTTCTCTGCTGAAATTTTCTATTTTTTTCACTTGTTTCAAAAGAATTTGTTTGTTGAATTTTTCTTATGATAGTTACTTGTCAGATAATTCTAGTACCTGGTTCATCTCAGTGTGAGACTCAAAGGATTATCTTTTCTCATTCAAGTTGCAGTTTTCTTGCTTGTTGTTTTTTTGTATGATAAGTGATTTTAATTGTATCTGGGCATTTTGGCTATTAGGAGACTCTGGGTCCTACTTAAATTTTTTATTTTTATAGCAATTTACTCTGTTTAGATTTAGCATATTGGTCATAGGCTCCTTTTGTGGGCTGTGGCTCCAATGACAGTCTAATTTTCAGAGCCTTGATGGTACTGTGTTTGTCTTCTTTGTCTCCTTTTCTGAGGCCCCACTGGTACTTGTTGGTACTAGCTGAGAAAGTAGAAGGAGCTTCCCAGGTTGAGTGGCTTGGTGCCATTATGTGGAGGAAGGAAATCTCCAGGCTACAGAGACAAAAAGCAATTTTGGGGCTGGGTGCTTGTTGTGGAAGAATCCCACTTGCTAATTTCCCCTGTCAGGTGGAGTCTGGGTGGGAGAGAGGAGTCTCAGACTGGTGGGAAAGTTCTCTGGTAGGTTACTGTTAGGGGAACATTCAGTTGGTTCTTCTTGCTATTCTTCTGGGCTTGTCTAGAGCTGTTGGCAGGACTCTTGCTCAGTTCGGAGGAAGAATAAGGCTATCTGGCTGCCTTCTCTTGCTAGACTGGGCGTCAGGACAGGCTGGGCCTGGGTTACATTCTCTTGGATGGAGAATCATAACATGCCCTGCCACTGTGTTGTTCCCTTGGTCCCCTGGTCCCTAACTAATTCATCTTCCTCTTTCTACCTTTTAGGGTTCTTCTTTAGTTGTCTCTTGTGTTATTTCCAAGGCTTTTAGTCATGCTTGACAGGAAGGGGCAGAGAAAAACAAGTCTACACCATTTTGCTCAGATCAGAAGGTCTCTATATAAGCTTATATAGGCCTAAAATCTCTCTGGAAGGTACACAAAAAATTGTCTTCCCTGAGGAGGGACACTGGGGAATATGAGGTAGGAGGGAAACTTTTTTTTGTATATGTGTTTGCATGTTCTCATTTTAATCAGGTGACTATATTAGCCGTTCAAAAATAAAAATAAAATATAAAAGAAGAAATCTAATTCAGCCTTGCTTTCAAGAGCACAACCAAGGATTACAACATTGGTCAAGTAGAGTATGGATTCAACAATTTGTAATTTTATTAAATTTCACTGACTTTTAATTTCACTATATTGTGACTACTTTGATCCAGATCTCTGAATATAAGAATAATGTTCTCAGTGGATTTTCAGCCTGCTCATATATTTTGAATAACTTGCAGAATACAAATGTGTAATTTAGATAGAAGTAGATGCTTTTGGCAGCATACTAGCACCCTAATCAGCTGGAAAAAATGATATTTGTATGACATTAAAACAAAATTAATAGCAAGACACTGATTACATGAAAAGATTTTAGGTTGTAATTATTAAACTTGCAAACAACTCAGCATAATTAGTGCCTTAATTAGGATATGGCCTGAAATTTTAGCTTACAAAATTAATTGAGGCAATTAAAAGTCATATTTGTAAAGTGGATTTTAAAGCTTACAAGGTAGTTAGATATCACTTTTTTTCTCATTTTGGGAAGCATCTTTATAGTTAGAGTAAGCTTGCAATGCAATTACTTTGATTCCAAACCCCCATTTCCAGCACAGTGTCTAAGCCTGAAGCCTTAAGAATCAAGTTTAGTAACTTTCAGCCAAGGGTATCTATACACAGAAGGTTGAGCAGCTCCCAGGCATACTCCTAAATAACTCTGGGGAGCAATGAAACAGCAAAGACTTTCTGTCCCCAGAACCTTAATTGAAATATAAACTAAAAGATTGATAGTGACTTTGGATCAAGCTCCTTGACCATTTTCACAGAACTATTTGGATCCAAATGGCAATTTTCACCTCTGTCATTTATTCTTCACATGCTTCTTGAAGGCATTAAAACTCCTGGTCATTCTCAGTGATCTGTGTCTTTCTTTCTCTGACACTGCAGGCCTAGAACACAGGCTTCCTTTTCCTAAGGCCCAAAATCATGAGAGCATTCTTTTAGAAAGTCAGTGTCATACTTGTCTATTCCTAACTGCCTATGTTGTGGAACAGGGAACATGAGGTTCAAAACTCCAATTACTTGGTCTTGGCAAGAAGCTATGTCTTTAATTGGGGGCACTTGCCTATCACAAAATATCACTAGTAGTACAAGAATGTCATCATTGAACTTTCTCTGTACCTGTAGGTTTTCTTAATTTCTTCATTTGATGCTCCCTTATGCAGACCAAGAATTTCATATAGAGCTTCTCCAGATGTAGACAAAGTCCGCTGTCTTTGGTTAGGTATGTTACATGCCATTTTCTCAGTCTGCAAAAGCAAAGAGGGGAAATAGCCATGAAGGTTATGCATACTGGGTCCCACTCTCTGAAGAGAAAGACAGTTTATCTTTAACCTTTTGTAAATGACAATCTGAAGTACATTTTTATGTCAGCCACAAAAGGAGAGGAGAAAAGGTTTAGGAGAGCCAAAAGTAGAGCTTCATGTCAGGGTGTTAAAGGCTACAAGCAGTCATGTAAATGGAGTATGGCTTTGTCCACATGGTTAAATAGAAGTGAAATGTTAAATAAATACCCAGCTAATTCAGAATTGTTGAAAATGAATCCTCACAGGTCAGCATATGTAGATTGTTTTTTGCCAGAATTTGAACAGCTCCTTTTATGTATATTTTCCAAATTTAGCTAGCAGTGGAAATAATCTTCCATTTTACTTTGATTCTATTGGTTTTAGGATGGCTTAGGATGTCTTTAGAGAGACACTCATGTTCAACACAGGGAATCCCTGGTGACAACGGTGGCAGCAGCTGAACTGGATGGGCACATCCCAGTGGTGGATGGGGTCAAATGGAGCTGATCTCCCAACCCTGTTCTCACCAGGCTAATGACCAAACCAACATAAGCAAGAACAGAGCCCCCAGATGTCGACTGGTGGGTCAGGATGGCCTTAGAGGTCCCTGAGGCCCCAGTGTGGTACTGTGAGTGTTTGTGGTCCTAAGGAATTCAATAAACAGCAACAATATGAGGAATTCCAAAGTATTTTTGTGCGCCTTTATCTTCTTGGGGGAAGAAAAGCAAAGCTTTGAAGAGTACTGAAAAAATCAGACCTGGGCAAAAATCTTGCCTAAAGGTGCCAAGGACAAGGGCTTATTTTATGGCATGGCTTCACTGTCCCTTCCTCAATCAGCCTCCTGTGAAAGTAGTGTCCCTGGAGGCCAGAAGGACCCCAGTCCCAAATTCCTGGTTCACACAAGGATAAGAGGAGAAGGAATCTGATTTTGCCTGCCACAAAACAAACTCTAATGTGCATACTGACTAGCAGCCGTTCAGTAAATTGTGGCACTTAACACTCATTACTGCTCTAACTTACTTTTCTTGCCTACCCATCACAACTTCCCTAGGGAGTAAGCAATTCAAGGCCTGGGGTATGCCATTCATCTATGTGTTCCAGTCCTACAGGTGAGCCCTATCTTGAAACCGCAGCCCAGCTGATTATTCACAATTGAAGGAAGACGTGCCTGAAAAACTGACACCCTCCCTACTTCCTTCCCTGTCCCCTCTGTCCTACTGCCACCACACACACAAGTGCTCAAGATACTGATGCCCTGCACCATACATCCACCTATGGTTCCCAGGAATGGAGGCAACCAACGGATTTCTAACAAGTCATACTAAATGCCACAAGTGAGTGGAGTTTGGAAGATAGGGATTTCTGTGTGGCTTTGTGGGCAAGGAATAGGACCACAGTCTCTCTGAGATTTTAAGATGTCACTGGTTAGCAAGATCCCGAGTCACAAACTAAGAATTTATCAACATAATGATTCAAATTTTAGGACTGTAAGATATGGAGTTAGGGGTTATATAAGCCAGCTTAACAAATGCCTTTTGGGAAATTTGGGCCATAGATCATTGTAGCAGACCACTTTACTATTAGCTCTCCTTTTTCTGGGGAATGCTCAAGTTCCTGTTGCAACATATGCCTTTCCTGACAGCTGCTTCAGTCTTACTTGATCTCAGTTGAGGAGAGCAAGAGTGGGTACCGAGGCAGACCAATAAGAGTCCTTCCCTAGCATTTTTTTATATACAGAACAATCTTACAGATGGTAAAACCAGTAAAATGTAAAATTGAGGTATTATTGGCTGGCCTGAAATGAGAGAGTTTGAAACTGATCCATAGAAGAGGAGCAGTGGCTGAAAGATGGGAGAGAGAGACCCAGTAGAGTTCAGTCTTCTGGTTCCAGTTTTTTCAGAGGTGCACTTGCAACTCTTCCCCTCCCACAGCTTGTCAATCACTTTTCCTTGGATTTAGCCAATAAAATTCCTCTCCATACACAAATTTACACATGTTTTTTCTTTTGAGCATATTTTAGCTAGGTTTTGGCCTTTGTTAACCAGAACTCCTAAGTGTCATATACTCTTTCAATTAAACACCACGAGCGGTTCCCCAAGCACTTCCAAGCCAGGCTAATCTTAAATTATTGCATCTACTTATCCTTTAAGTTGAGTGTAGCTTCCTGGTACTTGGAAATGAATACTTTGGGGAAATAACAATGATATACTAAGATATTCAAACAAATTTATTCAGGTGTATTGTGTAGACATTACTAGTACAGATAAAAGGAGCAGCGATAAATCTGGGTTAAGGCACTTTCATAACAAAAGTTTCTGGAGAGTTATTCAGGAGAACTAAGAAGAAATGGAAGTATGGCAAATAGTTATCTTTGCTTTATCTATTTATCTATATTCAGCATTCCAAAGAAACAGTTTCAATTTGAGGGGAAGAAATATATTTACTCTTCATCTATTTCTTGAAATAAGAGATATCATGGCTCCCATAAATCAACAGATGTCCTAAAATCAATTTTAACAAGTCGCAGACATGCACAGTTTCCACAGTTTTGAGCATCATGCTCCATGACCAGCTTTGATTCCTTCCTACTCGGGATCTTGCTATCACTAATCCAGGAAAAGGATTTACACGTTACTGAAGATAATCTGCTAAACAGATTATGGTAATACCCACAGCAGAAAATTCAATTATTTATTCAAAGCCTGCAATGCAGGCCAAGTCTTCTGGGAGATTTCAGACTAATATGAGATACAAAACTATAAGCCAATAATGAAACTAGTGTTTAGAGGTTAAACACGTACTGAGGATAGAGCGAGAAGGAATTTTCTGGAGGGCAGAGATTCTGTTTTGTGCCACCAGAAGCCCAACATTGTACCTAGGATGTATTAGGTGTATGATAAATGTCTGTTGGGTAATTAAATCAAAACTGAGTGGTTAACTTGAATGGGGATGTTAGGGAGAACTTCACAGAAAAGATGAAATCTGGACTGATAATAATACAACCACTTATTTCTGTAGAACTTGGCACATATTACTATTACAGCTCTTGTATCTAAGCCTAACCTTGGATCTGCATAGATGTGGTAGCCAGTGACTCTCTTGATCATTTATTTGCATAAATCAAAAGAAAAGAAGACTTTTGGGCTTGGGGGCTGAAAGAGGAGGGAGGACATTCTCACACTGTGACTGGAACTTTTTTTTTCCCAAGGCACCCCCTTCAAAGTTATCCAGGTATAGAACAAGAGAGATGGGGTCAGTTGGGGGGCTACCCTCAATCCTTTCCACAGAATAGTCATGGAACTGCCTAGGACTTATCCTTCCCTACCCCTTGGCCATACCTCTACACATTCCTCTTCCCGATGGAAAAAAGGAAGGCAGATTCCATCTCTCAAATAGTTTCATACATAGAAACTCACACCCAGGAAAACATGGTAGGTAGCTTGCTATTACTTTGGTTTATGTATTTTTTCAAATCATCTCTTTTAGAAATCCAATCACACTGTAATCCATTCCTGCTGAATAAAATCCGGTAGCTGACTTGCTTTATGGTGTGGATTGAACAATATGCAGAGTGATTGTTACAAAGAATTTGGAAATTACTGTTTCACCTTCTTTGCTCTATTCCCAAAAGATTTCCTTTCAAACAGATAAAGTCTGTTAAAGACAAAAAAAAAAAAAAAAGCCGTTTTATATCACCACTGGAACACAAGATAAAGATAGTTGGTCAATAGTTGGTCAGTGTGGTTAGTTGTTGGCTGATTCTACAGACTGAAACATAAAGGGACCAGAAAACTGTAGAATTGCTCTCTATACATCAAACACCAACAATGTGCTTCCTTTTCTGTCTCCTTACTGATAAAAGAAACCAGACTCTTCATACTTTATTGATGTAGATGACATTTAGTTTCAAATTCAATGGTGTAATACATTGAAACTTTTAGTCGTTTTAATATATAAAAATAGATATGTGCCTTGAGAACATACTAATTACAGAGTAATAGTCAAAATGTCTTCTAAAAACTCTCCTTAAATAACCTTAAACTAAATACTAAATAATGGAGCCATACTCTTTTTTAATTCCTTATATAAAATATAATCTTTATGAATTCTTTTTCTGTAGCCTTTTGAATTCTAATATTCCTATGTAAAATTCAAGTCTTTATTATTTATTCATAGTCCCTCATCTATAAGCCATCCAATGGAGAAAAAAAATGTTGTCATGCAAAATTATTAGTAATTTAATTTTGATCATCCAGTATAGGTTACTTAATCTTCTGAACTTAAATTACTTCTTGGTACATTACAATGTCATTAATATCATTTCTTAAAGCACTGACAAGTATACAGTCACTACTAAAACATCTATAGCTCACCTGTCTTTTGATAACAGATATGATTGAAAGAAGTTTCAGCAGTCTGGTGATGATGGACATCCAATTCAAAATAAACACTTATTTAAAGATTCTAATTCCAGGAGTCTTACAAAAGCTTAAATTTTTCATCTTGACATAAAATGTTCCTTTCAAAGCAAAAAAAAAAAAATGCTTCACCTATTTCTATTATGTGAATTCTCAAAAATGGAAAAAAATCAAACTATACCTTTCTTGAAAGGTTTTCTTCAAAACTCAGAAAATGAATGTGGGCAAGGGAAATTAGATCATTAAACACAGCAAAAACACTTTCAATGGCTGTCATTGGGGAAACCAACATGCTTTACCATTTTATTGCTTCTGTGATTCCTCCATTGAAATCTATTTAGTGAAGCAAAATTTCCTTATCCAAATAACATTGTATCTTAAAGCTAAGCACACATCCAAAATGCTAATCCTATGTTTAAAAGTAATAATTCTCCCTAGCATAATTACTCATTACTTTGGCACTTATATAAATAGCAACTTGAAGATGGGAAAACTTGTAAATGTTACAAATAACCCACAGTACCTGTTCCTATAACTCCGATTCAGTGTTCTCAAAACAGGAGCAATTTGCTGTTTTTAACTGGTCTGGAAATAGATGTGCAAAGAAATAAAGGAAGGCAACAATGAACGGAGCAATTCCATACCTGTTCCACTGTTTCAAAGCAAAAGGCTACTTCTTTCCATTGTTCTGATCCAGGGTAAACAGGTCAGTGGAGTCAGATTACTTCTCATTTGTTACTGTATCAGCCAATTCGTAATCCCTCTGGAAAACATAACAAAGAGAATAAAACATGCATGACAGTAAAGGTTGCCATTACAAGGCACCAGGTGATACCAAAATATATGCTACATTTACTGTTGATCGTTAGTCAACTGGTGCTTGGATCAATCAAATGCTACTATGGAACTGCCTCCAGGTTTCCATCAGAACTGCCAATTAAGAGAATATGCAGAAATAAAGTGTTGAGGATGTAGAAGGAAGGGAACCCATGTGCACTGTTGGTGGGAATGTAAATTGATACAGTCACTATGGAAAACAATACAGAGTTTCCTCAAAAAATTAAAACTAGAAGTACTATACAATCCAGTTATTCTACTTCCGGGTATTTACTCAAAGAAAATGAAAACACTAATTCAAAAAGATGCACCCCATGTTTACTGCAGCATTATTTACAATAACCAAGATATGGAAGCAACTTAAGTGTTCATCAGTAGATGAATGTTGGTAAGGAAGATATGAATGGAATATTACTCAGCCATAAAAAAGTAATGAAATCTTGCCATTCATGACAACATAGATGGACCTAAAGGGTATTATGTTAAGTGAAATAAGTCAGAGAAAGACAAATACCATATGATTTCACTTATAAGTGGATTCTAAAAAACAAAACTAAAACAGAAACAGACTCATAAATACAAAGAACAAACTGATGGTTGCCAAAGGGGTGGGGAGTTCAGTGAAACAGGTGAAGGGGATTAAAGGGTACAAACTTCCAATTGTAAAATAAAGTCACAGGATGAAAATTATAGCATAGGAAATATAGTCAATAATATTGTAATGACATCTATGGTGACAGATGATAACTACACTTATTATGACCATTTCATAATGTATATAATTGTTAATTCGTTATGTTGTACATCTGAAACTAATATAACATTGTATGACAACTATACTTGAATAATTAAAAAAACACTGGAAAGACCATGTAACATTAATAAGGAGACTTTAATTGCTCATTACATTAATCATTAATTAATTAATCATTAATTTTCATATCTGAACATTTTACTTGAATCTTGGTCAAGAGGCACTGAGTCATGGTAGTAAATGCAGTGGTTTTAAGAATGAAGGAACCTCTTGTTAAAGCAATGTCCTAACTTTCATATGCAACAAAAAGTCACATGAGAAGACAATTCTTATGATTTTGAGTAAGATAACTGAAAAAGTCTTAAATGAGATAGGTGTCACTCTGAATTTGGCACAATGGGGTCTGGTCCCTGAGGCTGAAGGCAGAATTTAAGGTGTGCTGCTTAGCACAATGGGTAGCAAGCTAGGGTTGTTTTGTGTGAGCCTTTCAAAGCAATCTTGTCTCTAGATAGCATTGGGGTTTTTTTTAGATGCAAAGGAATAAAACGCTATTTCTCGTAGATCCTGATTTCTAGCCAGAGTTTAGGAAGCAGCCTAACATCATGCAGAGAAGTGGGTGGGGGAGGGGAGCTAAAGACATTTAGAATGAAAATAATATTAGCTTAAGGGCAACATCCTTTGATGAAATGAAAATAGTTGCTATAATAATATGAAACTATGGGTGACTGTTTTTAAAAATTACACCTTATGTTTCAAATTCAGTTTAATATTTTTAGTAAAATTCATTATTTTTATATAATGAACCACTTCTTAAATCTTCTTAATCATTACTTTTTAATCTTTTAATGTATTGCATAAGTCATGAGTTCGAAAATTGTTTAAGTATTTCAAAACTCCTATGTGGAAGTAGAACTGTATCTGTGTTTCAAAGAGAAAACACACAGTTTCTTACTCATTTAGTCAGTCAGCAATTAGTCACCTACTAGGTCCAGGCACTGGGCTAAATGCTAGAAATACACTGGTAAACAAAATCAAATGTAAACTCTGGGTTTGTGGTCACGGAGTTGCAACCTACCAAGAAAGGCAGGTATTAATCAAATGACCACTCAAATAAGTATGTAAATGAGACTTTGGAGAGATCTTACAAGACCATGTAAATCAGTGTAACAGAGCTCAGGGAAAGCTTTCCTGAACAAAAATAACCAAGCAGAGATCTGAAAAGAACTAGATGAAGGGTTGCTAGTAGAAGCAAAATGTATTCTAAGCAGTTAGAATATGTTCCATTGAACATACCTGTCCCTGGGTGCTTAAATTGGAGAAATAAAAGAAATATGCAGACGTGTCCTCTCACACATAGGATATCAGCACATGCCTATGCATATATGGCTTCTGATATATCATCTAAAGATATAGCCAGAGATTAATGGGATCACATTCCACTTAACCAGGTGAGACTTTCTAGAAGCAGTGAATTTCAAGTGATGTTTGTAAAAGGAAATAAGTCATGGCAAGCACACAAATAATTCCTCAATGCAAAATGCACTAAGTGTATTGTAAAAGCATTGCCAATTGAATCATTCAAGTTTAAAGAGGAGAGCTGAGAAGATATTCCAAGATTGAACAAAAGTGGCCTCTCTGGGAGGTAGAAAATTGGAGAGAGAATCGTATGTGGTGAGGAGGGAGTAGTTTACATGCCAGTTTTCCCTGTGTTTTCTATTTATAAAGTCTTCACCATTCCCTTAGGTGCTCCTAGAGACCTTTTATGTACCTGTCTCTGTTACTGCATAGGGTTAGGGTTATTATAAGAAATGACTAGTACATCAGCACAGAATCTGTAGCAGGTACCAGATGAATTTGGATATTCAACCAAAATAATCTATCAGTCATGAAAATTAAAGTCTCATTTAAATTTCATATCTCGGCAAGTGCAGCTATCATTCATTTTTGAACATGCAATGTGCAAGGGCATATAGCACCAACAAATCCTATTCAGTATTATCAGTATCGTTTTACTATTTTTATTACCTCTCTACATTGTGTTATTATTACAATGTTTGGAATTCAGGCTACCATTCTGTAAAGTTCTATGGGAAGAGTCTTTTGGGCAAGCTTCATTCTGTTAAGCTAATTTAGAAAGGAAAAAGACAGGTGATTGCTTGATTGTGTAAAATGAAGAGGCCATTGGCCACCACACCGGTGGTATCTCAGACATAACTACAGAACAATCCTGGTATTTCTTTTGTAAAATCAAGTGTTTATATATGTTTTAGAAGAACAAATTGTTTAATTCCTATTATGTTTCATAATTTTCCAAAGTTAAAAAATGTCCCTTTTAAAGAGAAGTTACAAAGCGATGGCATTTTAATGTGCTAAATCTATACATATGTAGTAAGCATGAGAATATAGAATCATAGAAGGCTAAAGAGGAAGAACTAGATGGGAACTCTTTCTAGAATTGCTTAGAAAGATTTTAAGAATTCTGATGCCTAGGCCCTACCAGATTATCCCAAAGCAAAATCTCTGAGTTATCCTGAAGTAAAATCTCAGAGTGGGGCTAGGCTCAGGCATTTTTAGGGCTCTAGGTGGTTCTAAATAGCTGCCCAGGTTGAGAGCCACTGTTCATAACTTCACTTATTCACCAGATCTTATGGACAGAGACTCCTCAGTTAAGTAACATAGAAAAGGTCTGCCAACCAAGTAGCTCTGTGGAGGAATTTTTCATTGCCTGGGTTTCCTAAGAAAACATTTACTATAGATAATTGTATCTGTGTTATTAAACACAAAACAGAATTTGACTTTGCATAATTTAACTTAAGAAAGACTATCCAAAAACAACATTCCTGTTTCTTAGACTTTGGGCAAGTCACTATAAGCCTGTGTCTTCTCTGTAAAACAGTAATGAAATATAAGCCTTTCTATTTCTCAGACCTTTTATCAAAGTCTACTACAGTGTGGCAAGATTATGCCAGGAACTTTTATAAACATAGATCTAATGATTGTCTTCTAGGGTTGGGGTTTGGGCAATTGTTAAGAAGTTACTCTCTTCCTGCCCCCTAAAATAAGAACAGAATACACTGGAAGTGCTTTAAGAATTTGAATGGGCAATCCTGGTAGATTTCGTCTGAAATCTATAATTCATCAGTAGGTAGAGTCAGTTGTACAACAAAGGGAAATTGCTCCCCTGTTGTCACACAGTGCAGAGCACTATAGTGGAGGTTGTGAGGTTCAGAGGCGGTGGTGATGGTGATGATGATGGTAGTAACTAACACATTAACTAGATTATCTCATTGAAATCCTACAAAAGTATAAGGTGGTACTTTCATATCCTTATTTTACAGAGGAGTGTAGAATTATTTTAGAGAGGAGAGGTTAAATAAATTGTCCAAGGTCTCCAACTAGTAAGCAGTAGACCCAGGCTTTGAAGCCGGTTGGCTGTTCTACAGCCTAAGCTCTCACTCCAGAGTTTTGTTTCAGATGCTTACAGTCTAATTGCAGGGGACTCCTGCCTGCGATATTCCCTTGCTTATCAATCTGTGACTGAGTCAGATGGTGTGTGTGTTAAAGCTCAAGAAAAAAAAAATTGTTGGAGTAATGACAAACAAGGACCTACCATGAGCACATTCATTAATGAGGTCTACCTTGTAGTTCGGTGTCAAGGACAGTATCTAGTTAAATAAAGCTCTGAATCTGAGACCTGTGTTACTGAAAAAAAAATTGACCAAGTCTTGTCCCCTGATCAGGAAATGCAATATGTATTTCACAGTGTGAAATTTAAACACCTTGTCACTTACTTACAGTAAGCCATTTCTGTAATAACCAAGGAGGCTTCAGGTCCAACAGAAGTGTTTCTTTGACAAAGTGTCTGTAAGCAGACCCTTGATCCTTGTTCCTACCAATACTTGTTCCCTGATAGTTTTGTTTTTTTTTTTGGTAGGTTTCTGTTTTTGTTTTTGTTGTTTTTTTTAATTTTATTTTATTATGTTAATCACCATACATTACATCATTAGTTTTTGATGTAGTGTTCCATGATTCATTGTTTGCATACAACACCCGGTGCTCCATTCAATGCGTGTCCTCTTTAATACCCATCACCAGGCTAACCCATCCCCCCACCCTCCCCTCTAGATCCCTGATGTTTCTTATGTTAATTAGCTAAAAAAGGTAGAATGCAAAAATTTTTGCTCAAGGCAAAAGTCCTTTTCAACAGGGTTTCCAATACAAAGTGATTGTTCTGCAAATTGTCATCTGAATGTAGCTAAACAGCCTATGAAAACAGTACTTGGAAAGCAAAATAGTTTTCATTCCTATTTGTTTAGCATTTAAGTGGTATTTTAATAATAGTACTGACCTTAAGATATATCTTTATCTTAACTCTAATGAAGCCCCCTTTCAAGTGAAGCCTCACCCAGCCCAGGGAACAGACATATATTTGAGAGAAGGAATTGCTAAGGACGCCCTCTAGAGACCAGTAACTGCACTTATATCCTTGGTAATTTCCTAAGTATTTTCACTGGTCATTACATTATTTGATACTCAATGCTCATTTTTAGAAAGAGATAACAGGCTAAGTGTGGTCATGTGTCTTCCCCAAGCATGAACGTCAATGATGAGGGGCAAAAAGCTGGAACTGAAGTGAAATCTCAGTGCCCTGCTTCCAAATTCTGTTGTCTTATATCCTTAAGTAAAAAGGCTGTATTGAACAATATAATTGTAAATGACAAAGAGATACTTTTCTTATCGGTGTACATGGCCAGACAGCCCCTGCGGTGGTCACAGGCCTGGGAAGCAGAGCAGTCCTCTGTGACTTCTGGGTCCACTGCACCAAGATTTTTGCACCAATTTCTAGTGTCCAAAGTGGATCTTCTCATTGGTACATTTCATCTTATTCATCTGAATAATGACAATTACCTTGTGCCTTCTATTTTAGATATACATTCTTCCCTCATTTTGTCAAGGTTTTCTCTTTCAGCTGGCCCACTAAATTGCAGCCAACCCATTATCACAGCTTTTGGTCTATAAGACCTTCTTGTATCTTATATAGTAAATGCTACTTTGCTATTGACAACATACCAGACAAAACATGCCATTGCTAGGAACAGTCTTGGTCTCTGCTGAGTGCCGTCGGAAGGTGATCAGAAATGAATGACTAAAGCTTAGCCTCTCCCAAGGGGTGAAAGTGGACAAATCCCTTTCTGAATGAGTCATTAATTGGGTGCAGATTTTTCTACAATTGCATACACACATTCATGGCTTCCAGACACGCAAGGTTAGATGAGCACTGATGTGGTATTTCCTCCCTCCTGCCACCTAGGCAGGCACCTGTCCAAATTGGGCTCTCCTTTCAGGCCTCAGAGCTCCAGAGACAAGCCCTCCTCTAGATGTTGACCCAGTCACTCTTTCCCAGGGCCCTCACCACCACTCCCATGGGCAAGCCTCCCAGCCTCCCCAGCTGCTCTAGTCCTGCTCCTTCCAGACTCTTCAATGCACTGTACAGTTTTCTGTGTTGCTCCAGAAACCATGAACATTCTGCTGGATGTCCTCACTATCAGAGGGCATTGGTAGGAGCTGGTATAAGACCACAGACACAGACTGGTCAGTGGCCACCATCACCAGAGCCCTACTACTGTCTGGGTAATAACTGTTAGGATCTCTGCATTCCCTCGATCCTCCTCACAGCATCTTCTCCTCTCTGTCTTCTCCGTTCTCTCAGGGCCAGACCTCACCTCCAGATACTAAGTAGAGCAATCCCATGGAACCAGTTTAAAATGACTAGCCCAGAAGTGACAAACTGGGTCTCTATACAAGGTAGCTCTTACCTGGGACACAGTCTAAATCCTCCCACAAAACTGACCAGAACTAGACAATCTCTGGATGGAGTGAGAGTGTGAGCAACAAGTGCTTGTCCACAAGGGAAGCAGCAACCCTGCCCAGCACCCTTCTGAGGATCTTCCTGCCCCAGGTCCCAGGGCTTGGACATTTAGTAATCAGCTCAAAAGCCTTCTCTGTAACTTTATCAGAGGTCTAAGGAAAATAGTCAAATGAACAAATATTCAATTCAGCATTTGTTCTCACATTAAAAAAAAAAAAAAATGTCATTAGTTCCCAGGATTTCAGTCCTGAAGCAAGGCAGACTGGCTATTCAGTGTAGATGTATCGCCCTCTGGTGTTCAAAAGAAATGGACTGTAAACAAGAGTTTCAACTTTGAAAGATTCCTCACCCCAAATCACCCTTGATTTTCAGTATCCCTGAGGCCTCTCCCTCAGCCACCTGAGATTCCAAGAATTCTGAGAAAAACACTCATGGAACATCAGGGTGGGGCAAGCCATGTCTAGAGGGGCACCACCCTTTTATTGCATTCTTCTGAGGCTGAAGTTTTGCAATAGTGTCAAGTAGTCAGTTGGGGGATTTGAATTATAACCTTACAAAAAGTTTGTGTTGAAGCTTCTGCCTGAAGGCAGAAAATTTGGGGCAGTTGTTGAACTTCTGAGGTCTCAGACCCATCTACTCATTGGCTGGGCCAGAACAGAAGATGTAAGAGGTCCAGGCAGCAAATTCACAGTGAATAAATGCCTACCAGCTGCTATGGGGGGGAGGGCAAAAGCCAAGAGACATTCCCTCTCCCTTGGGCACATTGTGGAAGTCCCCAGATGGCAGATCTTAGTCAGGTTTTCCTTGGCCAGCAGGACGGGGTGTTTTTATTTAAAGGCAGACACACATTCCAGAAATGGTTCCCCCAGCATCACATTTAGCAACTTTGATCCACAAGGCATGAGTCTACAACCTCTGGTTACCACCTAGAAGAGGAGGCAGCAACATGTCTACACTTAAAAGCATAATCCACAATACAAGGCAGCTAACAGTAAGGACCAGATGATGATACAGAAAATACATGCTGGAGGAGGTGGGAGGGGAGGAGCCCCCTGTGAGCCAGAGCACAGGGACCAGGGACCTTCCCTTTGTGGTTCACACTGGGAAACTTCCACTTGCTTTGTGCCCAAACTTGATAGCATAACATATATCAGTTTCCAAGCACTGCTGTAACAAGGTAGCATAAACTGGGTGACTTAGAACAACAAAAGTAGGGATGCCTGGGTGGCTTGGTCATTAAGCGTCTGCCTTCAGCTGGGATCGAGTCCCACATCGGGCTCCTTGCTCAGTGAGGAGCCTGCTTCTCTCTCTCCCTCTGCTGCTCCCCCTGCTTGTGCTCTCAATCTCTCTCTCTGACAAATAAAAAAAAAAAGAACAACAAAAGTATATTCTCTCACAGTTCTGGAGGCTAGAAATCTGAAATCAAAGGTGTTGGCAGCTGTGGTTCATTTTGGCAGCTGTGAGGGAGAATCTGGGTCACAACTTCCTCTTAGCTTCTGGAGTTGTAGGCAATCCTTGAGGTACCTCAATCTCTGCTTCTATAGCCATGGCATTCTTCCCTGTGTCTGCATCTTAACATGGTGTTCTTTCCGTGTGTCTGTCTCTGTGTCTCCTCTTCTTATAAAGACATCACTCAAACTGGATTAAGGGACCACCCTACTCCAGCAGACCTCATCTTAACTTATATCTTAATTCCATCTGCAAAGAACCTACTTCCAAATAAGATCACAATCACATGTATCAGGGGTTTAGACATATCTCTGTTAGTGATGCAGTTAAACCCACAGTAACAGGACTATAAAGTTGGGCAGATTTGGAGTTTGTATTTAGGCCTCTTCAGTGGTGTCTTGGGAACTGTTTAACAACCAGATTTTCAGGGGGAGAGAAAGTCCTAGTTCATAGTGTTTGCAGATTTTCATGGTGTAACTATTCCCTCCAGGCCTATTGCAAGCTACCAACATGACACCTAGCTTGCAAAATTCCAGAGAATTTAACAACGTGTGGCTCTCATCCACTGATACTAACTGGCTCCAGCATGCCACTGGGCATATTATATTAAAAAATGGCACTGGTTAAAAGGAGTTATCCATTATAATTTGTTTTAAATATTTGCGTATTGAGGCCAAGATGCCCCTACAACTTTTGATTATCAAAATGTAAAATGATTGATTTATATATAACTCATATCAAATTTTAAATCAAGCATGCCTCTGGGTCATTCTGTTTTCTGAGCCTCATTTACCCTGAAATAGCTTCAGCATTTTCCTCCCAGCCCTTCCACATATTCTGCCCCCTACCTTTGGTGTGTCTACCATCCATAGGTTCCCTGTCCCCCCCATACTCATTCCCAGATCTGACACCTCCCATATTCTCTCAGGACTCTGGCACTCAGCTCTTTCTCCACCCCAAGTCCTGTCACTGATTTGGTGCCCTTCAGCTCCCATGTGGTTTTCCCAGCCAGCACCCTTTCCCTCATGACTCCTTGCCCTACTAGGATACCTGGATTTCCTCCAACTCTCAAACCTTGAACTCCAACCTCACGCTCCAAGCCTGTCATTGCCTACCTCACCAGCTAACTCCTCTGTGCACACAACACTTACATTTCACTAACATCTCCAACTCCCCAAATCTATCAGCCATGTCCCTTTCTTCAACCCTTTCCCTGTTCAACTTAGACTCTGGCATCACCATTGTACCTATTCCCTTGTCGATATCCCTAATTTCTTCCACCACTGCAGCCAGTATTCAATTGTACATTCACTGGTGAGGCAGATGTTGCCACCATAGGTCTCCAAACCCAGCTGCAACCCTGTCCCACATGCTTCTCTGTGTCCTAGAGGGCCCCAGTCTTTTTACTATGCTCCACCACTCTCCTCCAATCTTCTTCACTTTCAGCAAAAGATATTACGTCTGCATCACAGGAAAAAACAGAGAGAGCACTCTATTGTTAACAAAGTATTTTCACATAGGTTCATTTAACCTACACAACAACTGGGACAGGTAGGCAGGGTATATGTTATTATTTCCATTTTACAAATCAAGAAACTGAGGCTCACAGAATGTTCATGTCAACATCAGATAATTATTAACAGAACCTGGGTAGAAACACAGGTCTCCCAATTCCGAGAATCCCAGGTCAAGCAGTAAAGTGGATGATTTGTCCAAGGGCACCAATAAGTCCTTGGCATCCAGGACGAGCACCCACATCTCTGGGTACCTTCCAAAGTCTTTATCCACCTCTAGAATGTGTCGCCTTCTCAGTTGCTTTATTGCTCTCGAAGTACCTAAGTTTCATTTACTCTTTGTTTAAAAATAAAAAGTAGGAAGATCTTGAATAAAATAAAAGTTTTATTTTTCTTTCTTTTGCGAGTTGTTACCACCAATGATTGTTTCCTTGTGTTAGTGTTTTTCTTGTAGAGGGTTCTCAGAGTCTTTGGTGAAACAAGCGCATTTACTCTCAGCTTCTGTCATATGGTTCACAAGCTATGGAAACACCGGTGATGAGATGGAGGGAGCCAGACCAGGGCTCTGATCTAGAAATGTCATCTAGTAATGTCATCCCACAGAGCCCAAATGCTTGCCCGTTGGCCTACAAAGGTGGATCATGGGTGGATCCATGCAGACTTACAAGCTGATTTTCTGTAAACACATGATACAAGCCAAAGCCACTTCCATTGGGAATGGGGGCCATAGTGAGTCACTTGCTGCAATTCCAGACAGATAAGAATCTCAGCTCTTTCCTGGGCCTTCCAGTGAAGCTAGAAAACCAAAGGGAATTTTCTTCTGTTGATAAAAAAGGACCACCTTGTCCCAGTTTTTCTACTGATACCTTGCTTTGTTCATGCTGTACCTACATCATTGTGCATTGTTGTACATAGAGGCAGACATGCAAAAGAAGTGCTGACCTCCCCCCCCCCCATCATCTGGTACAACCTGCATGTCTGCCCCTCACATGTTGCCTTGGAGATATCCTCCACCGTATTGGACTGAACCCCACTCCCATCAGAACTGATATCTATGAGGTACACCAGAAACATTGAACTGGGAGATGGATGCCTTTGCTTCTAACTGTGAACTTGGGTAAGACACATGCCTTCCTGATCTCCATTCCTCCTCTCTCAGACAAGGAGTTTGCTGTGGCTGAAGCTAACTCAGCAACACCGTAAAGACTGCTTTTGCTGTCACCACAAAGAGAACTTCTGGGGAGCAACCCAGACAGTGCTATAGGAAGAGAGGACAGAGGAGTCTCCTTTAAAGGAGATTGATTTAGGGACTTACAGTAAGTTTGTCACTGGACAATGTTTCCTAAAAGTGCTAGAGGAGATGGAAAGTGAGGAGCAGCAACATGTCAGGCCATGAGGAGCAAACCAAATGAAGGGAAAGCCCAGGCCTGTTCCATGGGTGAATCAGCAGGCAGCACACACCTATAGAATTATTGATTCATGCATGTTGTAAGCTGTTTTTATGGGCAGATTTTAGGGAGTGTTACAGGATTTTGCTGGCCCATGGGGACCTTGAAGGCAATGTAGGGCACTCTTGGTGGCTCCGAAGACAGTGGTTTAAGAGGGATACCTCACAGTCGCTGCACTTGGCAGTCCACAGTGACCATGTCATCCTCCCCCTTCCACGGAAGAGTGGAGTGGTGGGAAGAACACAGGGTCATTGCAAACATTAAATGAAATTATTCATGCAAAGCACAAGCACGTAGTTTTCAGTAAAGGGGAGCAACTATTAATGTTCTGTGGATTACCTCAAAGGCAAAGGAAAATGGAGCCCTCCCAGTAGCTCCAATTTGCACTTAAATTTGATATATTCAGACATGTGGAAAAAAAAAAAAATGAGCCCCACCCCACTCCATCCCCCCCCACCCCGGCTTCCACTGCTGCCCCTGAGTTTGGACCTACAGCTAATGCCTTCAGATATGTCCCATCACAAAGGGTGCGGCACCTCAAGACCTGTGGGGAATGTAGCAACAGTGCTGGGAGGCAGCTACCACACAGGTTAAGAGTACCAGATGGCATCATTTAGACCTAGGTGAGAACCTTAGACAACTTACTTCAACTCTCTGAACCTTAGTTTCCTCATCTCTAAAATGTGCAAACATTTGTTAAATAAATGTCTTTTGAGCAAATGGAAATAACACTGCTTTCCACATGGCTCCTTGTGGCAATTAAATGAGATAATTACTAAACCTGCTGGTGACATAAAAGATGTGATGGCTGATTTTATGTGTCAGCTGGACTGGGCCATGGAGTGCCTGGTATCTGGTCACACATTATTCTGGGTGTGTCTGTGAGGGTGTTTTTGGATGAGATTAACATTTGAATCTGTAGCCTGAGTAAAGCAGATTACTCTACCAAAGTGGGTGGGCCCATTTAATCAGTTGAAGGCTTGAATAAAACAAAAAGGCTGACCCTCCTTCGAGGAAGAGGAAATTTCCTCCTGCCAGACTGCCTTGGCCTGGGACATTGGTTCTTTCCTGCCTTCAGACTGTAACTGAACATTGGCAATTCCTGGGTCTCTATCCTGCTGGCATTTGGACTAGAACTGCACCATTGGCTCTCGTGGGTCTCTAGCATGCCAACTGAAGATCTGAGGACTTGTCAGCCTCTATGATTGTGTGAGCCAATTCCTTATAATAAATCATTGATATAGATAGGGATACAGATATAAACATTGCTAGATATCTCCTATTTGTTCTGTTTCTCTGGAGTACCCTAATACAGTAGGTGCTAAATACAAAAAAAGTTGTTTTTATGATTGCTATTTCTGTTATTTCAGAACTTGGCAAGAAATGTTGTCTCTATGTAAAGCTGACCGAAATTATGTTTGAGAGACGGGTAAATGCCAATAATGGCCTAAATAGCACTTACTATTTGTTTGCTATTCAGAAGATCTGATCTTCTAAAACAAGCACTTATTATAACATGTATGTGGGTATGTATCAAGATATGTATACATTATATATTATAATACACATAAGGCTCCTGGGGATATTTTATCTTTTCTGGTATAGGCCATGACTTTGAGAAAGAAAAATGTGGGAGGGCGCCTGGGTGGCTCAGATGGTTAAGCGTCTGCCTTCGGCTCAGGTCATGATCTCGGGGTCCTGGGATCGAGTCCCGCATCGGGCTCCCTGCTCCTTGGGAGCCTGCTTCTCCCTCTGCCTCTCTCTCTCTCTCATGAATAAATAAATAAAATCTTTAAAAAAAAAAAAAAGAAAGAAAGAAAAATGTGGGAAGCAGACGGCTATCTCAGGATGGTGTCAAAGGACACAATTTGGTTTTCTGGTGATGACCTTGGCTACCAGATGGTAGACACCCTGAAAGGGACACCTTGAAGACTTTGAGGGTCATCAGTGACCTGGCAGGTAGGAAACTTGTCTTCTAATCAAGACTTTCATCTAAAATCTGAGTTGGAGAAAAGGACAGTGTCAAATTAAAATTTATACTGTGAAAAGTAATAGAGGATAAAATGCCCAATAATTCTTAGGGAAAAATAGTACAGAGACTATCAGGAACAATACTTAGAGGTACAGATGTCTATTCACCAAGGTTTATTGAATACCTAGGTGACCTGGGAACTTTAACAGAGAGAGAGAGAGCATATGCATAATACATACTTAGACATGTTCGTATATGCATAGAACACTTCTGGAGAGTATGTGAAATTTGTCTCCAGTTCCATAGAGGGAAAGGACTGGGGACTGGAATGAGACAGAGAATTGTTTTTTATAGCATAAAATTTTATGATGTTTAAATTTTTACTACATGCATGTATAACTTTTCAATTAAAACTCTATTTTCATTAAACTGTGCTTGGGGCAGGATCACCAGTACCAAGAGGGGCCCACTTGCTTTGAGCAGCTGTGCACTGTCAATATTTAATGCCACCCCCCAACAGCATTGCCTTTCTGTCCTACTGCAACCAGTCTTCCCCTTCTAGCCATCTTCTACACCATCTTCAATGTTCTCTTTCAAAAATGTAGATTTACCTAAGCCAAGAAATCCTTGTTGCCTCCCGTTTCCTACAAGATAAAGTCCGATCTGCTCAGTAGGGCATTGTGGGAAGTGACACCGCACCTAGTACTACTAGTATCATTCCTGGGCCTTCCAGAAGTCCACTGCCTTCCTCCTTCCCACTGTCACTACCCTAAACCAAACTCATCATCTTCTTGGTTTACTGTGCCCTCCTGACAGTCCTTTCTCCAATTTTTCCCCACTCCCATCTGTTCTCCATACACTACATTGTTTTAAAAATGCAAATAGTATCCTAAAGCTCCCCTGCTTATAACCCTTTAAACCTGCCCACTGGGGGCACCTGGCTGGCTCAGTTGGAAGAGCATGCAACTGTTACTGTTGGGATTGTGAGTTCGAGCCCCATGTTGGATGTAGAGATTACCAAAAAATAAACTTCATTAAAAAAAAAAAAACTGCCCACTGATCTTAAGCTAAAATCCCAGCTCCTTAGCAGGGCCAGCCTCTTCCTCTTTCTCCAGTGCCGTCTATCCCCAATTCCTTGCTCTCTCCTCAGATTCAATTTCCACTAACCACTGTACACTGTTCAGTTCCTTGAAGACACCATTCTCTTTCCTCTGAGTCTTTGCACATGCTATTTCCTATCTTAAGAAACTCTTCTACTCTCTTATCCCTGGTCTTCCAACCCCACCTGGCTCACTCCTTCAGCATAAACGGTCATAAAAATAAGAATGTCATAAGAAAATCATAAATAATTGAGGAAGAAAAAGTTACCCATTTGAGGAAGAATCCTGTAGGAGTTCAGCTATCAGAAGGGAGCTGTATGGAGCGCCTGGTTGGTGCAGTTGGTTAAGCATCTGACTCTTGGTTTTGGCTCGGGTTGTGATCTCAGGGTTGTGAGGTCAAGCCCTGAGTCAGACTTCGTGCTCAGTGCAGAGTCCGCTTAAGACTCTATCTCCCTCTCACTTTGCCCCTCCCCGCTTTCTCAAATGAATCTTTAAAAAAAGAAGAAGAAGAAGAGAACTGTATGAGTAAGACAGTTTGATGCAAGAAAGGGCTGGGCAGGCTGGAGAATGGAAAGAAGAGAGGTCCCTCTGGTGAATAAAGTGGAGAGGACTGAGTGAATAGGTGGCAGAGGAGAGTGGCTAGAGAAGGTGAAAAGACCTTGAAAGCCAAGATAGAGTTTGATCTTCATTTTTTAAACAGTGGGAAAACTTGAACTGTTTTTAAACTGGCAAATGACAACCTCCAGTACTTATTTTAGAAAGATGTGAATAACAGAATGCAGAGGAATGAAGTTGGGGAGCTGGATGATCTTAGGGAAAGAGGATGAGAGCCTGCCCCAGGGCAGCAGCAAGCAGAACTAGCAGGAAGCAATGGATTTGAAAGAGATGTGGAGATAACCTCCTGGGCTTGATGACCAAGTGAAGGGGAGGAGAGATCCAGGAATAAGGGAGGACTCACAATGCTAGCGAGAGTAACTGGGAATATGGTGAGGTCATTGGCTGAGATGGGAATCACAAAAGGAGAGCAGCTTTGGAGGAAGATAATGAATTAAGTTTGGAACATGTCGACTTTTGGGTATAAGGTCAGGAAGCCCATGTCCATAATTAAAATCAGACACAACCTAGGGTACAGCATGCAGGGCCTTTCACAGAAACCACCTGTTAGGGTTGGTTTCATCTTTTCTGGTGTGGCATGTTTCCATGACTCCTGTTTTCCATATCCCGACAAAGTCATGTGAATTGTTTGCCTTGCATGCAGAGAAGGAGTTGTAAAAGCACAGGGAAAGTAGAGATAAGGTCTATGAAGACCTGTTGTGCCCCGGGTGAAATTTGCACTAGAAAATTGTTTTTCTCTCCAAGCTTGTGTTAATCACTACTCTTTCTCTTCAAGTCCCGGTTCTGCTGTGATGAGCAACCTAAACTCTCAGGACAATTTCACTTCTACTCTGCACTCAGCCCCTGGGGCACTTTGAAGTCCACAATGTAAACATTTTTCACATAGTTATGCAGTTCCTTTTTTGCTTTTGAACTCTTCACAGGTGTATATCTTGTCTCCTTAACTAAAGTCTTAATTCTTTAAGAGCCCAATTTATGCCCAACATTTAGTTTTTTTAATTGTCATATATTAAGTTTTCAAAAAATACAAAGTGGATTGAAACTGACACTGGGGAAGAAAGGAGAAAGGACAGTAACCACCTTGAAAGGACAGAGTAATCAAGAGATAATATGTTGGTTAGAGGTGTGAGATAGTATCAGTTCCTAACATAGAAAGAAACCTATTCTAACATAAAAGAAATGCTTTCCCCCCTCTTCTAATAATAATGACTTTGCATTCTAAATATGCTTAAAAGGAGGAGAGGAATACTGGTATTCTAATTGTCAAGGAAGTTGTCTTCTCAACTGGCTAAAAAGTCTGTTTTTCAGGCACCACCTTTGGCTTATAAGCAATATTGATAAAATACAGGACTTGTCCTTTACAGTTAATTATATTTAGTTGTACTAAACAGTGTAAGACTGAGGGTTAAGTCTTTCACTTCCTTTTAGTTCTTCTTTTTAGTTAGAGGTCCACTTGTGTGGCCATTGAGATGTTTGGGCAACTTAAAAGAGGGGTCTTCATGACTCAGCTCATTACATAATTCCCTGGGTAGAGGAATGAAGGTGGAACAACCCCAAGTATTGCCAGTGGGCAGATTGTGCACTTGTCATGATGGAGGAAGTTATATGTGGGGGCGGTGGGGAGAAGAGATTTTGTTGCTAGCTGGTAAGTACCAATAGGCCTCAGATCACAAGATCTCTCTAGCTGTCTTGCCAGAAGTGCCTGTCAGTCTACCATCGACATCACTATTTAATATGGAACCCCCCATTAAGATCACCCTTCAGCATGTACAGGGGCATTGGAAGAATGAGACCTACAGCTCATAGCTTTCAACAGGAGTACAGTTAGGAGTAGGAAAGGAGGTGGTTCAAAAATGGATCTGAGACTACTCTTGGGAACAGCATGAAGCATGACTCTGGAGGTTGGCAAAGACAAGGGGGAAAAGACACTGGAGTGATTCCTTCACAGTCTTGCTAAGGGCTCCATTCCCACTCCTTTTAGAGCATACCTTTCCCCTTCTGAGATTCCCCAGGCACCAGGTGACCAGCAGGAAAGGTCCTTCTTTGCCCTGGTGGCAGCAACATCTGTGGGCTCTGTGTCACATTCCTTTCCAGACTTCACAGGCCTCAGGTTACAAAGGTCTCATTGCACAATTCTTAGGAGAACAGGCATGGAGGCTGGGCTGGGATAAAGGAAAGTCCTGTATATGTCAGAGATCCAGGTGGGGCCAGATGCCAAGGCACCCCAGGTGGTGGCAGCAACAGAAAGAATCAAATGTCTTGATCTCTAGCGAGGTAGCTTTCTTTACTTTTTTTTTTTTTTTTCCCCAAGGCTGTTAAATAAGACTTATCAGGATGCATCTTTTTGGGTAATTTGATGGAAAACACTTCAAAAGTTCACTTGGCATACCTGTGTTTCCGGTTTACTGGAGAGATTTGAGAGTTCAATACCCACAATGAAGAATCTGAAACTAAAGCTCTTTTTATCCTTCCATTTTTCATAATCAACTTTCTCCTGTAGTTTTATGCTATAGTATGTACAAAATTACTCAATATATTACACAACCTTTGAAATTAATATGGAAGCTGAAAGATACTACCACAGCCCTGTTTAAACCCTATGTCATGATGGAATGTTCTTTTCTATTAGTGATCATTTAATAATTCTTTTTGTTAAAGATAATCTGTGTGGATAGCTAGAAACATGGAAGATCCTTACAGGACATATATTTTTCAGTTGGTTAAAAAACAATCTAGTGACCTAGAAAATATTCATCAGACCTCTGGAACTGATGACTATGAAAACAAGATCTATATTTATACTTAGCAATTCTTCATTTCATTTTCTTTCAAATTTGGAGACTTTAGACAGATATTAATATATTTGCAGTGAATTGAATTGGAAAAAGCTCTGAGTGTCTGTATCCAGGGAGTGCCTGGGCTCAAACTTACAGATTAATTAGAGATGCAAGACATATACAGCTCTACATAAAACAAACAAATCTAAGGCAGCTCCTAAGTTATCAAAGTAATTCCAAATAAAATATTAATTTGCAGGATAAGTTAGGAAAGGCTTATAAAGGAGACATATTAGGTAATAAGGATAGGCCAGTTACCACAGATGGTATAATATCCACACCTGCCAGATGAAGTGTTCCACTCATATATACATTTATTTATGGAGTACACATATATATATATCACAGAGTATGCACACACATATACATAAACAAAGTGATCTACCTAAACTGGAAAAGACAAGGCCACAGAAAGTTTGCATATTTATTATAAAGCAAAAACGCAGTTAATGGTATAAATGCCTTTTTTTTTTTTTTTCCAGCAAACTACTCCTAATCCGGCCTCAAGGCAGAGTAACTTGTCGATTGCCCAGGATTTATTTTCATTGTTATCTATGGGGTCTTGGGTGCCTTTTCTTGACCTTGACCAAAGCTTATTTTATTTGGGTTGTAAAGGCTAGGAGAGCTTTGGTGATTAGTGTCACCTACATAGAATACTTGAATTTACCAATAACCACATCAAGGGGGTAAAATGAGATTTCCTCTCTTAGGATATTCTAAAATAGCTGAAATAAGAACCAATAAATTCATTCAGCATGAATTAGGAGCAGGGAGTATTGAAGGAGCCACCAGGATGAAAGTAAGAGGCTTTAAGCTATGGTCCCCAAGCTAGCACTCACTAGCTTAATGACCTAAGTCAAGACACAACTTCTCTATGCTGGTTTTTTCTTCTGGAAATGAAGACATTGGAATGGATGATCTCTTAGTTCCCTTCCAACTCTTAAAATTCTGTGGTATGTGACTAACACAATGGTCAGAGAACATTATAGTCAATAAATATGTATCGACAAGTTAGGACATTCTATGTTTTTTGGATATTATTTTAGGTTAGACCTAAACTTCGTTGTCACTGACTAAGAATGAATTCTAAAAATTGGACTGATGAAGTTTTAATTTGCAAGGACCTAAGAGGTTGGGTCATAATGAAATTGTAAAAATTATAGTGCCTTCTCTAGAGGGAAGTTGGATATATACTAGAGTTAATGTGAAAGTACATTTTGTTTTTATCTCGACCTCTGGATTTATTGACATGTTTTGGGTTATTATTACTTTTATGGTGTATACAGTGTTGGTCTTACTGCTGAGATATATTTATTCCTGATGTGTTGGAGACCAAAGAGTGTTAAAATTGTGTCCTGTGGTTAGAGATTGGGTCTCCCCTCTCCTTGTCTATTGCTGGTGGGGTCTCCTGTGGGTAACTAATCTACCTGTCAGAACACTAGCCTGCTGCTTCTACTGAGGGAATGTGGCAATAAACTTAGCTCTTGCAGGCAAATCTCAGCGTGCCTGCCTGAACAGTCCTGTACTCGGTTCCGGGGTCTCAGTGTGCTGAGACACGGAGAGAGGCCAATGGAGATGAGTCAGGACCTGGCACCCACCCCATGCCCGCCCTACTGGTAAACAGAACAGCTATTTGCCCGTCACTCGAGCCTCTCAGGGCCCCAAGACTCCAGGAAGAAACAAATACTTTAGAAGCCAAAACCCCAAGGCAAGGTAAAGAAAACAGAAATGTCCGCATCCCCAGTGATGATTTCACCGGCGTGAGTGCTTTAGAGGGCGAGGAGCTGTAAATGGTTCCAGCTGAACTATTTTACCTGCTTCTCAACCATAAGGCCCTTCTCTTTCACTGTTTATAGGAGATGATGGCCTTTTTGCCTTTTAAGCCTTGAAATCTCAGAACCAGACTTTAGAATTAATCTTGGTTGCTAACCCATAATAAATTTATTTCTCCTCTTTTTATTACTTTTGTTTTTATTTTTATACTATCTTCTATTAAAATACTTCTTTAAGTTAACTTATTTTTTGTTTAGTTATTTTTCCCTGTCATTTTGGGGAGAAGCTATTAAAAGAATAAACATTACCAGGCAATAAATGTAAACTACTTTACAAAGAAATTTTACACTGACTTCTTGAGGTAACTGTTTCTTTTGCATTTTTGCAATGGTTGGGGAGAGAACAGTGAGGGGCTAACAGCCTTGGAAATGTCCTCATCTGGCTTCATGACAATAAATAAGTCTGGCTGTTGGGAGGATGCACCTCAGCTCTCTTTCTGGTGGGACTATCTTTGGCCTTTTTTCTGCTCACTTTAAAGTATCTGGTGCATAGTCTCTGTGCTTATACTATTGTTCCTAAGCCTGAAGATACAGTCATCTTATGGTCTTCTCCTCCTGTTTTCTTAGATACCAGCAATTTCTGTTCTAAGCTTAGCAATTGTTACATACCTGAACTGGAGGCATGGCTGGCTGATTCCTTCTAGCTCAGTCAGGTAGCGTCCCACCTCTCATATATCAATAGCTGAACCTTCTGTTACCTTCTACTCAGTAGCCATGGCTAAGCCTGGGCTGGATATTATGATGTCACAGAGTAGAATCTTTGCTCCTCCCAAAGGCCCAGCTGAGACCTTCTAGCTTCAGCATTTTCTGTCTTGCCCAGGATGGGAGTTTGGGAAGGTTAATCCCTTTATTTCTTCTTTTTTTCCCCCAAAGATTTTATTTATTTATTTGACAGAGAGAGAGAGAGAGAGAGAGCACATGAGCAGGGAGAGCAGCAGCGCCCCACTGGGCAAGGAGCCCAATGCGGGACTCGATCCTAGGACCCTGGGATCATGACCTGAGCCAAAGGCAGCCGCTTAACCGACTGAGCCATCCAAGTGCCCCTAATCCCTTTATTTCTTAACTGAGCCGCAGAATCATAGACTCTTACTATGAGCAGAGACCTTGGAGACCTAGTGACTAGATTTTAATCAAACTCCCTTATTTTACAGATGAGAAAATTCAGATTCCAGGTAGTTAAGTGGCAGAGCTAAATCTAAACCCAGGTGCCCTCAGTGTTAGCCCCCTGTCCTTCTGAACACACTGCACTCATGTTGGGCTCTACTCTCTGGATTTTGTCAACATCATTGTTCTCTGATAGACAGCTTGGATGATTTTTACCTGAATCCACCCATGACAAGAAACCATTCAGATAATGTGTATCATGGGAAGAGGACAGGGTTTTCACTGGAATTTAACTCTCTTTCATACCATTCACTTTCTCTCGATACTGTCTCCATATGGCATTAAAAAATTATCTGCATTGCATGAGATGACTTGTATCTGTGAAGCCAGAGACGTGTACTTGCAAAATCTCTCAAGAGGGGAACATATATTACACTTTTATAACACCAACAACTAACATTTTACATCATGTTTTAGCATTTACAAGCCATTTTCACATATATCATTTCATTTAATCTTCACAGCTCAGTGAGGTAAACAGTGTATTATTTTTAGTACAATTTTATGAGTGCGAAAATTATAACTTAGAGAGGTTGTGACTTGCACAAGATCACAAAGCTAATTAAGTGGAAAGAGTAACATCAGCTACAAACTAGATCTTCCAACCAAGCATTTTTCCTACCACGGGGCTTCCCCAGGGTGGGAGGAATTGTCATGTGGTCCTGGAAGTCACTTGAAGGCAATTGCATTAGGCAACCTTTTGATTAACAAAGAAGAAAGTATTCCTCTGGGTCATAAATACTGCTTTACTAACCTCCTACGTGTCTCAATAAAAACTTAGAGAAATGGTTAGTGAACACTAATTTCAAACTTTAAAATAATACAACCATTGCCCTTCTACCTGACAATTCCACATCTGTGAATTCTCCTAAGAGAATTATCATGGATATGAATAATATTTAGCTAGAAGAGGTTCATTCTTTGAAGCATTATTTATAATAGAAAACAAATTAAAAGCTCAATATTAGAAAACTGGTAAAGTGGATTATGTTTAACTCATGAAAATAATGTTGTGGGTGAAGTTTTCCAGAACTTTAATCATTCATGTGCTATCTTTGCAATAGCACCATCTGCACTAATATCTACTTAATATCTTCTTTAAATTAACTCTCACGCTTTACTGAAATAAGAGAATTTAAAGGTAATTTTTTTATCACTACATAAGTAGAAATGTAGTATAATTACCTTCGGTATCAGATAACTATAAAAACAGATATAACAAAGTCTGGCTCTGGGCCAGTCCCACCCACCACTATACCTGCAGCAGTCATGACCCTGCCACAACAGGAGGGGGCATGCAGCCCACACACAGGACACCCCTGGAACACCTAGTTCTGGTGACCAGGGGAACTGCACTTCTGGGCCCCCACAGGACACCCCTACATAAGGCCACTTCTTTAAGCCTGGGAGATGTAGCTGAATTATCTAATATACAGAAACAGAGTTAGGCAAAATAGGAGAGTGAGGAATATATTCCAAGTGAAAGAACAAGACAAGACCTCAGGAAAAGAACTGAACAAAGCAGAGATAAGCAATCTACCCAATAGAGTTCAAAGTAATTGTCATAAAGACGTTTACTTTATGAACTCAGGAGAAGATTGGATGAACACAGTGAGAACTTCAATAAAGAGACAGAATGTAAGAAAGTACCAATCAGAGCTATGGGATATAATAACAGAAATCAACAATACACTAGAGGGAATAAACAGCAGATTAAGTGATACAGAATAATGGATCTGCAATCTGGAAGACAGGGTAGTAGAAATCACCCAAATTGAAAAGAAAAAAGAATTTTTAAAAATGAAGATAGTTAAAGGGACCTGTAGGACAACACCAACACAAAATAAAAAGATGTAAAATATGACATCAAAAACATAAAACATGGTGGATAGGGAATAAAAAAGTAGTGTTTTTATAATGTGTTCCAACTTAAGTGACCACCAACTTAAAAGAGTACTAAATACATAGGTTGTTATATATGACCCTCATGATAACCACAAGCCAAAAACCTATAATAGATACACAAAAAAATAAAGAGAAAGAAATCCAAACATAACACTAAAGAAAATCATCAGATCACAAGGGAAGGGACAAGACAAGAAGAAAGGAACAGAAAAGAACTACAGCTCTTTTGCTCAGGCCCATGGCACTGGCAGGATGGGCAAGTGTCATGGTCTTCATACTTCCAGGAAGCTCCATAGCCACCAAGATCAGAAGTGGTATGATAAACAGTACAAGAAAGCCCATGTGAGCACAGCCCTGAAGGCCAACCCTTTTGGAAGCATTTCCCATACGAAGGGAATTGTGCTGGAAAAAGTAGGGGTTGAAGCCAAACAGCCAAATTCTGCCATCAGGAAGTGTGTCAGGTCCAGCTGATCAAGAATGGCAAAAAAAAAAAAAAAGAAAAGAAAAGAAAAAAAAAAAACCCACAGCCTTTGTAACCCAACACAGTTGTTTGAATTTTATTGAGGAAAATGATGAGGTTCTGGTTACTGGATTTGGTCGCAAAGGTCATGCTGTCAGTGACATTCCTGGCGTTTGCTTTAAGGTTGTCAAAGTACCCAATGTCTCTCTTTTGACCTTATACAAAGGCAAGAAGGAAAGACCAAGATCATAAGTTTTGATGGTGAAAACATGACAATATTAAATTTTCATATACAAAAAAAAGATCTACAAAACAATCAGAAAACAATTAACAAAATGGAAATAAATACATACCTATCGATAATTATTTTAAATGTAAATGGATTAAATGTTCTAATCAAAAGAAAAGGTGGGTGAATAGATTAAAAAGAGAAAACAAGACCCATCTATATGCTGCCTACAAGAGACTCAGATCTCACTTCAGATCTAAAGACACACAGACTGAAAGTGAAGGGATAGAAGAAGATATTCTATGCAAATAGAAACAAAAAGAAAGCTGGGGTAGCAATAAGTATATCAGACAAAATAGACTTTATTTTTTTTTATTTTTATTTTTTTAAGATTTTATTTATTTGAGAGAGAGAGAGAGCATGAGCAGGGAGAGGGAGAAGCAGACTCCCCGCTGAGCAGGGAGCCCACCATGGGGCTCAATCCCAGGACCCCAGGATCATGACCCAAGCCAGAAGGCAGATGCCCAACAGACTGAGCCACCCAGGTGCCCCAAAATAGACTTTAAAACAAAAGCCGTAAGAGACAAAAGGAGTAATACAACAAGAAGATATAATAATTATAAATATTTATGCACCCAACATAGGAGCACCTAAATATATAAAGCAAATATTAACAGACACAGAGGGAGAAATTGACAATAATACAATAATAATAGGGGACTTTAACACTCCACTTACATCAATGGATAGATCATCTAGATGGAAATTAAAAAACATTGGCTCTAAATGACACATTAGACTAGATGGATGTAATCGATATATACAGAACATTGCATCGAAGACAGCAGAATATACATTCTGCTCAGGTGCACATGAAACATTCTTCAGTATAGATTACATTTCAGGCCACAAAAGCTTCATTAGATTCAAGATTAAAATCATATCAAGCATCTTTTCTGATCACAACGGTATGAAACTAGAAATCAATTACAAGAAGAAAACTGGGAAAACAAACATGGAGACTAAACAACATGCTACTAAACAATCAATGGGTCAGTGAAAAAAGTCAAACAGGAAATAAAAAAATATCCTGTGACAAATGAAAATAAAAACACAACATTCCAAAATCTGTGGGACGCAAAAGCAGTTCTAAGAGGAAAGTTTATAGTGATACAGGCCAACTCAAGAACAAGAAAAGTCTCAAATAAACAATCTAACCTTAAACCTAGAAAGAACTAGGAGAAGAAGAACAAACAAAGCCCAAAGTTAGTAGAAGGAAGGAAATAATAAAGATCAGAGTGGAAATAAATGAAATAGAGACTAAAAGAACAATAGATAAGATCAATGAAATTAAAAACTGGTTCTTTAAAAAATAAAATTGAGGAAACTTTAGCCAAATTCATCAACAGAAAAAGAGAAAGGACTCAAATAAATGAAGTCAGAAATGAAAGCAGAGAAGTTACAACTGATACCACAGATATGTGGAAGATCATAAGACACTACTAAAACAATTATTTGCCAACAAATTGGACAGCCTAGAAGAAATGGAAATTCCTAGAAACAGAATATTCTGAGACTGAATCAGGAAGAAATAGAAAATATGAACAGAACAGTCACTCTTAATGAAATTGAATCAGTTATTAAAAGTCCAGGATCAGACAGCTTCACTGGTGAAATCTACCTAATATTTAAAGAAGAGTTAATACCTATCCTTCTCAAACTATTCCAAAGCATTGAAGAGAAAAGAATGCTTCCAAACTCATTATACAAGACCAGCATTACCCTGATAAGTAAACTGGACAAAGGACACTATAAGAAAATTACAGGCCAATATCCCTGATGCACATAGATGCAAAAATTCTCAAAAAAAAAAAAAAAAAAAGATTAACAAACCAAATTCAACAATATATTAAAGTGGGATTTATTCCAGTGATGCAAGGATGGTTGAACATCTGCAAATCAATCAATGTCATACACCACACTAACAAAACAAAGGATAAAAATCATATGATCATTTCAATAGAAGAAGAAAATGCATTTGACAAAACTAAACATCCATTAATGATAAAAACTCTCAAAATGGGTGTGGGGGGAACATACCTCAACACAGTAAAGACCATATATGAAAAACCCACAGCTAACATCGTACTCAGTGGAGAAAAACTGAAAGCTTTTCCTCAAAGATCAGGAGCAAGACAAGGATGCTCACTCTTCCACTTTTATTCAACATAGTATTAAAAGTCTTAGCCACAGCAATTCAGCAAGGAAAAGAAATAAAAGGCATCCAAACTGGAAAGGAAGAAGGAAAACTATTTGCAATAACATGATACTATATATAGAAAACCCTAAAGACTCCATGAAAAAAAGAAAACTGTTAGAACTAATAAATGAATTCAGTAAAGTTGCAGGATATGAATCAATATACAAAAATATGTTGCGTTTCTAATACACTAATAATGAACTATCAAAAAGAGAAATTAAGAAAGCAATCCCATTTGCAGTTGCATCAAAAGGAAGAAAATATCTAGGAATAAGTTTAACCAAGGAGGTGAAAGACTGTGAGACATTGATGAAAGAAATTAAAGATGATACAAATAAATGGAAAGATATTCCATGCTAATGGAGTGGAAGACTTAATATATTTATATTATATATAATATTTGTTTATTTTAATATTAATATTAATATATAAACAATATATACTCATCCATAAGAAAGAATGAAATCTTTCTATTCATAATAACATGGATAGACCTAGATGGTATTACACTAAGTGAAATAAGTCAGACAGAGAAAGACAAATACTGTATGATTTCACTTATATGTGCAACACAAAAAGCAAAACAAATGAACAAACAAAACAGAAACTCATAGATACAGGGAACAAGGTGATGGTTGCCAGCAGGGAGACAGACAGGGGGATGGATGATTAAGAGGTACAGTCTTCCAGACAGGGATATATTGTACAGCATAGGGAATACAGTCAATAATATTGTTAACAACTTTGTATGGTGTTGGAAGGTAACTAGACTATTGTGATCATTTCATAATGTATATATCTACCAAGTCACTATGTTGTACACTTGAAACTAATTCAATATCGTATGTCAATTATTCTTCAATTTAAAAAAAGAATACAAAGTAATGCTATTAATGCATTGACTGGAAGTAATGCTTTTAATGCATTGATTTTGGTGCTGCTACCTAGCAAAAAATGTGACTGATTTAATCGAATCACAATTAATACCCTTTATTCCTGTCATAAACTTCACCTTTCTGCATTAGAAATCTTTTTTGACAACCAATGTACAACAGGCTGAGTCAGGAAAAGAAAAGAAGTGCATGTCTGATTCCAAATGGCAATTATGTATATTTCTACATACCTGGCATACTAAATGATTTTTAACTTCAAAAAGTGACCCTTTGAGGGCGCCTGGGTGGCTCAGTTGGTTAAGCAACTGCCTTCGGCTCAGGTCATGATCCCGGAGTCCTGGGATTGAGTCCCACGTCGGGCTCCCGGCTCAGCGGGGAGCCTGCTTCTCCCTCTGACCCTCTCCCCTCTCATGCTGTTTCTCTGTCTCTCTCTCTCTTTCTCTCAAATAAATAAATAAAATCTTTAAAAAAAAAAAAAAGTGACCCTTTGATGTACTTCAGAAAAGAGCACGGTTGTCACATGGACAGTCAGTGTACAAGAATCCACACTAGCCCTCTGTGTGATTTTCACTAATGGCTCTCAGGAACTGTGCTATGGCCTGAAAGCATTTCAGAAGTTTGTGAGTGTTTTTGGTTGTTGCAATCATCAGGGGTTGGAGGCACTCCTGGCTTTGTTAGGCAGGGACCAGAGATGTTAGCCTGCAATGCCAGGCATATTCCCATGTGAACAAGAATGGACTGATAATTCCAAGTGACTTTATATGTCTCACAGAATATCCAAGTCAGTGAAAAAACTAGTGAGCCAGACCTAAATATTATTCATAATTTATAATTACCTAAGCCAGGCCTGAATCTTTCTAACATGTAGATGCAAAATTTTTGCACAGTTTTACTATACACCGATTTTTCCAGAAATATAGCAGCTTTGTACATCAGGCAAGACCATACTCTGTTTTCTTCACAACTTTACCAAACATTGTTCACAATTTTGGAAAAATCAGCCTATCCGATAGCCATGGTGCCCTGAAGTCACCCTGAAACTCACCTGTATCTGTCTACGCTTGCATCTTCATAGTCTCAGCAAATCTCCCATTATATTCTCCACTGTAGTCAAGCTCAAGCATTTAACTACTAAAATGTATATTCATTTATACAAATTATTTTCTTTAGTTTCTCCTTTTATCCAGGGTAGGGCATTATATTGACTTTTATTAAATTCATAGGCAGGCTATCTTTGACTATCATTTCAGAATTTGACAAGAGATAAAACATTGTCATTAAAAGGGAAAACTGGACCTGACAGGGTTGACCACCACTCAATTCCAAGAAGTCATCCGAGATATACATGGACATAACTGAGGATCACAGTGTAATCCACACATTTTTCATCAAGTTGATTATAACTGTGCTTCCTTCCTTGGTCTTGTTACAGTATCTGCAGAAGCAGCAGCATCTGCAAAATTACAGGCTCAATATCCTATATTTTTCAATTACTCACAAAAAATGTAATCACTGAAAATATTTAAAATATATTCATACAATACCAAAAAATAATCTCACACATCAGTTGTGGCACATACTACAAATCATGCTTTAGGAAATACAGGATTTTCCATTCTAATGATATAGAAGAATGCCCACACATATTAGTTAACAAAAAAGTTGGTACCATTTTTCTAAGATTTTATTTATTTATTTGACAGAGAGAGAGAGAGCACAAGCATGGGGAGCAGCAGAGGGAGAGGGAGAAGCAGGCTCCCCCCCGAGCAGGGAGCCCAATGAGGGGCTTGATCCCAGGACCCTGAGATCGTGACCTGAGCCGAAGGCAGACACCTAACTGACTGAGTCACCCAGGTGCCCCAAGTAGGTACCATTTTTAATAAATATACATATTGGGGAAAATTTGAAAGATCTACACCAAAATATCAACAGTGCTTACCTCAGAATGGGAGATTATGTGTGATGTTTTAGAATGGGCATATATTCTTAAATTAAGGGGAAAAAAGGCTATTTGAAAAATATATTCAGTAGATAAAATTGGAGGGAGCTATGGGACATTTATGTTCATATATACATCTCTGTAGTATTGCTCCTGTAGTGAAACCAGTATACAGCATATATCTTTCTTTTTATTTCTTTTTATTTATTTCTTTTTATCCAAAAATTTACATTACCTCTTACCACACAAAGTGGAAAGACCTATAGAGCAAGCAGAAATTCATTAGAAGAATCATAAAGTGAACCAACAATTCCCCTACTTCCATTAGTATTTTTAGTAGTGTCCATGGATTAAATGAATAATTTCCAAAACTTCGTTTAAAAGTCACCTTTAGAACAAAGTATTCTCATGGCAGGATATGTAAGGATTGAGGTCCCTTTTCTTGAAGTGATCTCCTTCCAGTTATCTCAGGAAAAAAAAATTAGATCCTCACTTGTGTTTTATCTTGTCTGAGCATATACTTAATACTTTACATCCTGCAAATGTATAGACTACATCACTTCTTTTGTGTAAGCTTCTGTAATGAAACACACGCTACACCTGTGGAAGCTGTGGGCAAAGCCTCAGAGATGGAGCCCACAAAGGTTTCAGGTCCCTCAGACAGTGGGGGAATGAGGGAATACCTCTGCAAGCAGGGATCCTTTAGACTAAATAAATTATAGATGGAAGTCAGTTCAAAGGTTTTTGCTCAATTGTGGAGGGGAATTTTGTGGGAAAAAAAAAATACTCTTTTTGTCAACACTTAAATTCCACTTCAAGCCAGAATTTTTCAAATTGTGGGCTACAGACCACCTAAATCAGAACCACCTGCTTTATTTAAAAATAATAATAAAATAATGCAGAGTCCCAGGTAATTCCCTGGATTTACTGCCACTAAATCTTAAGGGCTGGATTAGGGACCCATGGTTAAGCAAACCGTCCAGGGGATTCTACTGTGCAGAAATGTTTGAGAACAATTTCTGTAGGCCAGAGGTTCCCAAACTTCAGAGCAGAACATCTGAGTGTCTGGAGAATTTGTTAAAACACAGATTGCTTACTCCACCTTCAGGTTTCTGGTTCTGGAGGCCTAGGAGAGGCCCAAGACTTTATATTTTTAACAAGTTCCCAGATGATGATGGAGCTAATGGTTGGGACCACACTTGGAGAACCCTGTACTCAGCCCAAGAAACTAGGGAGAATCTACAGGCATTTCCAGAAACCTAGGAAATGCAATTTGAGACTTGAGTATTTTTATTAAAGACTCAGAAAAGAATTCGTTGAAGAAGTTTGTCCTTATTTTGGTTTTTATTTTCTTTAATTAGGATTTTTTTTCCACAAATAATTTTTATTTTTCCAGTAAAATGCTTACAATCTATGTCCATCCATTCAGGATTCTCCAAGGCTAATAATAAACAGCATCCTTTTTCCTTCATTTTGTACCTTTTATATTTGAGAATATTGATGAATGAACTCAAATGATGCTTGATTTTTCAGATGCCTGCATTAATTTGATTTCAGTGACCCACTGAACACCAGTGTTAACATAACAACAATTACCAGAGCTAAAGCTACAAAATAGGAAGGAATATGAACAGCCTATGTGCAAGATTATAGTTAAGTCGTAGTGGACTGTCCTTTAAAGGCTATTATGAGAATTCAACATAATCCCAGAAAAGTAAATCTAAATCTATGCCTTTTTCCAAGCCAAGCTCCTTACGCTAAATAGAAACATAAGCATGCCTGGAAAATCAGGAAGCTATATATTGCTAATATTGGTTCCCATGAGACCCACCTCATGTGCTCATAAAATCATAGTATTTTTTCAAAACAAAGGTAGTACTGTACACTCTAACATAATTCATTTTTAAGCAGTGCTAATGACATTTGTGAAAGAAAATGTCAGCCAAACTGCAATAAAACATTTCCAGGCCAATAAAAGTAGTTTGAGTTGAGTGCTTTAAAATTTTTGGCTTTGGAAGGTTAAAATAATAAGTGAATCTCATATCCAAAAAATACATTGCTAAAGTTATTACCAGATACAGTTTATTCTGCATCATAACTAAAGTCTCAGGGACGTCTCAGTTTAGATCCTGTAAGGTGATCCCTATAGGACTACATTTGTTGTGTGGCTGGCTCTTCTCTGAGGAACAGAAAGTTATATAGAGGGCCAATACCAAACATTTTAGGAAATAAAAAAAACACTTTTATTTCCAGCAGAATTATTAAGACTATCATTTTTGGAGTTAAATCCTAAATTCAAATTCTTTGCCAGTTTCCTCATCTATAAAGTGGAAATAATGATACCTGCTTTGCAGGAGTGCTGTAAAGAAGAAATGAGATGGTGAATAATATCCTTTAGCATGGTCAAAGCACTTTGGAAGTTCTCAATGATAAGTCAGTATAATTTTGACTCTTACTAGCTTTGTTATTCTTATAGAGAGGCAAATTACACACTATGGATTTAAAGGAAAAAGAGATCAGATATGCTTGGGAGACTCAAGAAAGACTTCATTCAGTATGTGGGTTTTGTGAAGAGCCTCGAAGGATGCATGATATTTATTTAGGGCAAGATGGAAGAGCTACATCTTTCTATAATCCTGGCACACAGACCCTTACCCTGCCAGTGTAACTTCCTTAAGAGACATGGGCAGAGATGAAACTGTACATGTTAAAATTTACAATACTTATTTATGATTGCACGTACTCAACTCATTTATTCAATGAATTTTTATTTCTCTCTTTGATTTGAAGCAGGCAATACTTGTTGAGGTGCTCTAATATAATAGTCAAAAAAAGCAAGTAAAGAATATTTTGAATAAGTGTTACTGTGAAATAATTTCAAAAGAGCATACTTGTTATTAATGACAGGCAGTGTATTATGTACTTTTTGGCTTGTCATCCTGACTATGGAGTACATGTTGTAAAGGAAGAAAAGTGGGTAATTATGTTTCACATGAACATCAAATTGAGTGTTCCTTCCTTGTAGTTTTGTAAAGTAGAATTGTGGCAAGATTGTCCCTAGTTAATGCCAGGAAAAATGGGAAATAAATGTCTTTTTTAAAAATGTCTCTTATATAAACAAGTAAAACCTGTTAAAATGGTTTGCAGTCATTGAACATAGGTCAATTCCTGTTAAAACAAACTTCATGGGTAAGTCTGAATTATTTTGTTGTGTTGGTATTTTGTTGTATCAAATATTGTTTTGCATGAAATTAAATGTATAAAGTTTGTATCAGTGCAAAATAAATATCAAAATTTTGGAGTTAAATCCTAAATTCAAATTTGGCTTTGGAAGGTTAAAATAATAAGTGAATCACATATCCAAAAAATACATTGCTAAAGTTATTACCAGATACAGTTTATTATTATTAAGCCATTGTTGGCAAGTAATTTTTCAGTAAAAAGTTTTAATTTTACTTTTGTTCATCTTACAGGTGCAAACTTATAGCTCAAAAGATGAACAAGTGCTTTTTAAATTTTGTTCTATAAATATAGCAGTTAATTTTTCCCTTAGATGTCTATTTTAATGATTGCTTTCAAGATAGTTATCAGAAAAACACAATTGAGATTGTGTCATTAAGATTTGTGTATTATGCATTAAAATGATCTAAGAAGTTCTAATATTCATTAGCATTTTATATCACAATCTCATTCCCAAGGAGTTTCTATATTATAGGACCTTGTTTGGGACTATAGTTATTATCTGGATTTTAATGGTATCACTAATTATTAAAGTTTGATATAAATTGCTGGACTCTAGTCATTTGAGAAACTTCTAGTGTCTCCCATGAATATGATGTTTGGAATACTCTACCCTGATTTGGGAGATAAAGTGGATCATTACCTGGAAACACCCTACAACTTTCTCTTCCACCTTCTCCCTTACCTTTATTATGTGCAAACCCCATCTAGAGTCATCCCTCAGTTCCTTGGGAACCTTTGCTGTGTGTATTAATCAGCTTTTGTTGTGTACCAAAAATTCTCAGTGATTTCCAATAACAAAACGTTTTTATCTTACTTACAGGTTGACTCGGCAGCTACAGCAGTCCTGCTCTGAGCTGCAGGTCGGGTTCAGGTATGTTCCAGGAGTCTTTCATTCTAGGACCGAGGTTAAAGGAACAGTGGCTCCTAGGCAAACTCTTCTTCTTCTTCTTCTTCTTTTTTTTAAGATTTTATTTATTTGACAGAGAGAGACACAGCGAGAGAGGGAACACAAGCAGAGGGAGAGGGAGAAGCAGGCTTCCTGCGGAGCAGGGAGCCTGATGTGGGGCTCGATCTCAGGACCCTGGGATCATGACCTGAGCTGAAGGCAGACGCTAAATGACTGAACCACCCAGGTACCCCTAGGCAAACTCTTCTTAACGTAGGGGGTGGGAACATGAAAGGCAGAGAGGTCAAGTCAAATATTGCAAGCACATTCAAAGCTTCTGCTCACATTCATTGGCCAAAACAACTCATGTGGTCAACATCAATGGAGAGGGTAGGATATTCTTCATATAAGTGAGAAAGGGGAGACAGAAGTGATAATTTGCTGAATAGTACCCCCACTCAACATACCATACAGGACAGACACAGGATAGCAAAAATAAATAGCCCAGCGCAGAAGGGGAAGCAGTCACTGGTCTGTAGCAATTCTGAAATCCCACTGGGCAAATGTTTCCAAGTCCCCAACCTGAAGGTAGGAAATGTTCTTTGTTTAGGCTCCAATTCTGTTCCCTGGGAATAGCTTTTCTTTTCATTGTTCTCATGACTCTTGACTCCACCTTCTGAGAGGTAATTTTCATTATCCTTCTTGGACACTTCTGAAGGAAAACATGTACCCCCTGGCAGCTGAGCGGCTTCCTCATCCTGCTACCCGCCTGCAGAATGTTGGGGACCATAGGGTCTTAAATTTTTCATGGTTCATTTTTTTTTATTATTGAAGTATAGTTGACATACAATGTTTTATTAGTTTCAGGTGTGCAGCACACTGATGCTTCAACAACTCTATACTTTACACAGTGCTCACCAGGACGAGAGTCGTTACCATCTGTCACCATGAATATTATCACAACATTATTGACTATAGTCCCAGTTCTATACTTTTTATCTCTGTGACTTACTTATTTTATAACTGGAAGTTTATGCCTCAGTCTCATTCACCTATTGTACCCATCTCCTCATCCCCCTCCCCTCTGGCAACCACGGTTTGTTCTATTTATGAGATTATTTCTGTTGTTCTTTGTTTATTTGTTTATTCGTTTTGATTTTTAGATTCCACTTGTAAGTGAAATCACATGGTATTTGTTTTTCTCTGTCTGACTTATTCACTGAGCATAAATACCCCCTAGGTCCATCCATGTTGTCACATATGGCAAGATCTCATTCATTTTTATGTTGGAGTAATACTCCTGTGTGTGTGTGTGTGTGTGTGTGTGTATCACATCTTTTTTATCCATTCATCTATCAATGGGCACTTAGGTTGCTTCCATATCTTGGCTATTGTAAATAATGCAGCAGTAAACAAAGAGTTGCATGTATTTTTTCAAATTAGCATTTTCATTTTCTTTGGGTAAATACCCAGTAGTAGAATTATTAGATTATATGGTATATCAATTTTTAATTTTTTGAGGAACCTCCCTACTCTCCCACAGTGGCTGCACCAATTTACATTCCCAGCAACAGTGTACAAAGGTTCTTTTTTCTCCAAATCTTCACCAACACTTATTATTTCTTGTCTACTGGTATGAGGTAATACCTCATCATATTTTTCATTTGCATTTCCCTAATGGTTTTGTTGAGCAACTTTTCATGTGTCTGTTGGCCATCTGTATGTCTTCTTTGGAAAAATGTCTATTTTAGATCCTCTGCCCATTTTTTAATCCAGCTGTTTGGTTTTTTGCTGCTGAGTTGTATAAGTTCTTTATATATTTAGCATATTAACTTCTTATCAGATCTGTTATTTGCAAATATCCTCTCCCATTCAGTAGGTTACCTTTTCATTTTGTTGATGGTTTCCTTCACTGTGCAAAAGCTTTTTATTTTGGTGTAGTTACAGTAGTTTATTTTTGCTTTTGTTGTCCTCACCTGAGGAGACATATCCAGAAAAAATGTTGCCAAGGCTGATGTTCAAGACATGACTGCTTATGTTTTCTTTTAGGATTTTTATGGTTTCAGGTCTCACATTTAGGCCTTTAATCCATTTGAATTTATTTCTTGCATATGATGTAAGAAAGTGGTCCAGTTTCATTCTTTTGCATGAATTGGATAGCATGTAGCTATCCAGTTTTCCCAGCACCATTTATTAAAGAGACTGTCCTTTTCCCATTGTATATTCTTGTCTCCTTGGTCATAGATTAATTGACCATATAAGCATGGATTTATTCCTGGGCTCTCTGTTCTGTTCTGTCCATTGATCTATGTGTTTCTTTTTGTGCCAATACCATACTTTTTTGATTACAGCTTTGTAGTATAGTTTGCCGTCAGGAGTGTAATACCTCCAGCTTTATTCTTTCTCAAGATTGCTGTGGCCATTTGGGGGTCTTTTGTGGTTCCATATGAAATTTAGGATTCTTTTTTCTAGTTTTTCTGAAAATACTATTGGTATTTTGATAGTGATTGCATTAAATTTGTAGATTGCTTTGGGTAGTAGGGATATTTTAATAATATTCTTCCAATCCATGAGCATGGTATCTTTCCATTTGTTTGTGTTATCTTCAATTCTTTCATCAATATCTTATAGTTTTCAAAGTACAGGTCTTCCACTCCCTTAGTTAAATTTGTTCCTAGATATTTTCTTCTTTTTGATGCAATTGTAAATGGGATGTTTTCTTAATTTCTCTTTCTGCCACTTTGTTATTAGTGTATAAAATTACAACAGATTTCTGTTTATTAATTTCATATGCTGCAAATTTGCTGAATTCATTTGTTAGTTCTAATAGGTTTTTGGTGGAGTCTTTAGGATTTTCTTTTTATAGTATCATGGCATCTGTAAATGTGAGTTTTACTTCTTCCTTAGCAATTTAAATGCCTTTTATTTCTTTTTCTTGTCTGATTGCTCCTGCTAAGACTTCCAGTACTACGTTGAATAAGAGTGGCAAGAGTCAACATCCTTGGCTTGCTCTTGATCTTAGAGGAAAAACTTTTAGTCGTTCATTTTTTTATATAAAATTTTAATTGAAAATAATTTTAGATTTACACAGAAGTTGCTAAGATAGTACAGAGAGTTCCATTTACCGGATACCTAGCTCTTACTATTATTAAAATTATACATAGTATGGTATAGTTGTTACAATTAATGAACCAATTTTGATACATTATTATCCTAAGTCTTTTTCATGGCTCAAAGAGTCACAGTCTCTTTTAATCCAGGCAATAGGGCTTTGGGAGTTATATTTCTCCCCAAAAACTATTTTTAATTTTTTGTGTGATTTAAGTTAGCTCCATGAGACAACTATATCTACAATAATTTTCAAGTCATGCCTCTCTTTCTCTCTAGGCTTAATTATAGTGTTTGAGCTTATTAAGTTAGTGGAACCTAGTCCTTATCTCTTTTCTATGAGCTATTTGGCCCACATAAGAGAATTCACTGGATACCACCTTAATCCATTAAGACATTTAACAAAGAGTATGATAGTAATATTTATTTGATCTTTGTCTTGAGACTTGGTCTTAATTAGCATTAATCAGAGTTTGTGGCTTTCAGCATTTTTCAGTTTTTCCTTTTTCTATTTGAGGATGAGAAACAGATCCATTTTTCATATTTGCAAGTCCCGGAATCTCTGGAGTCACTCTTTACTCTTTAATCCCTGAAGACCTTGATCAAGAGCAGCAACCAACTCATGCTAATAACAGTCTGTCTTGAAATCTTGTCACCCAAAACCACCCATTCATGAGGTATATTTTCTGTCCTCAAGTAATTGCAGGTTTTACCAAATATTTGCTACTAGTAATCTTGCTCTACAAGATCATCATCTTTCTAGTCTTCAACACTTTCCTGCTGCCTGCTGTTCAGTCCCAAGGGAAGGACAAGTATTTTAAGTTCTTATCACAGCAGCACCATACTTTTAGGGACTAATTTCTAAATTAGTCAGCTTTTGCTGTAATAATGCTGTGTAATAAAAAAACACACATTTCTATGACCTATAAAAGGAAGGTATCTTGCTCATGGGTCTGAGGTTGCCTGCAGTGGCTCTGCTCCAGCCTGTAGGCGGTTCAGGCTTTTCTATACTCACTCTGGGACCCAGGCTAAAGGAGAGGGCTCTTTCTATGACAGAGGGCAAGAATGCAAAGGCCAAGCCCAATGACAGGAGCACATTTTAAGCATCTACTCACATTTTATTGGCCAAAGCAAGTCACATGGCGAGACCTAATGTCAACGGAGGGAGAAGAGGAAATGCAATTACTTATATGACAATAATACAATCTACCTCACCAGACAAAGGTCTGGCCTCTGTTATTCATCATTCAGGTGGTCACTAAAATGTATGGGGAGCAGGAAGAGGAGGTATGCAAATATGGTTAGGGAAAAAAATGTTTAATATGCAGCCGCCTAAAATTCAAAGCCCCTTTTCTTCCCCCTTAAATAGCTCCTTTCCCTAAAAGACCAGCTAGGGCTGGGCTGCATCCATACAGCCCAGATAGTAATCTGACCCCGATTCCATGCTGGACGCTCCTCAGTGTTCCCCAAGGGCTGCTGTTTCGCTCTTCACCAGTTATATCCAGCTCCAAATGATCTAGAGTTTTCTCTTTCCAACCCTACTACCTCTGCTGCAGATGACAGAGCTAATCCTTTTGTCTTTTTAAGGAATTTACAATGTCCTGATGGGTCTCCAAGTTCTTTCCTGGCTTTAAGCAGAGAGAAGAACTGAAAGCAGAGTTGCTTGGGCATGGTCCTGATCATCCCATCCCTTTCTTTAATGCCAAAGCCAAGGTCCCTAGCATAGTAGATGTACCTTTACACCTGCTCCTCCTGGGGTATTGAACAGCGGGCTCTAGCCACACTTGTAATCCCTCCATTTTTCTCAGTGCCTTCCTCTTTTCATCCCCACTGGCTCCAACTCATTTGGGCCATCATCAGCTCTAGCTTGGCTTCCTCCCTTTGAGCCTGGCTCTACTTCTTGCCTGCCTATCTCCAAACCACTTTCCATTATTCAGAGTGGTTTTTCTGGGATGAAAAGTTGATCTTATGGCTCTCTTGTCTTAAATCTTTCAGTGTTTTTACATTTTGCCTCTAAAAGGTGACTTTCCAAGTATGCCCATCTTGTCCCAAAATATTTAGTGTTGCTAAAATATCAAGCTTCTCCCACACACTCAAACTCTCACACTTCCAGGCTTTTGGATACAAGTGAAATGGCCCTGCCATTCTGCTGGAGGGGAGTACTGGGCAGCAGAGTAGGCCTGAAAGCTGAAGTTCCCCACAAGGTTGCCCTTACCCCAGCCAAATACCTCCATGTGCCACCCCTGACCTCCCCAAAGGGAGAAGAAACTGCAGACAGAAATGTAATCATACTGCTGGACACTATTTTAATCAAGTCTTTTTTTTTTTGTTTTCAAGTAACAAACACATCAAACTAGTCAAGCACAATAGTGTGGTTATTGTAAAGATTTTAGGGTGTCTCATAAGACTCAAGATCAAGACAGCAGGCCTTGTGAGTCACTGAAATGAGGAATTGGCTACTACAGTAAAAATTGAAGCCAGATCTGAGCAGTATGCTACCAACCCAGGAGACCAAATGCTGGACTTATCAAATGCCAGCCGTATACAGCCTCTCTTTCTCCCTGAAACTGACCCTCCCGCCACTTTCTATGCAGAGAACCACCATATAATTGTTCCCTACACATGATAGCCACTGGTGGAACCAGACAAGGGCATATGATCCAAATGCTTCTTATCCATTGCTAGCTAGAAATTCATGAGGTGGGTTAGTGCAAAGGTCTCACCCCAATAGTATCAATGGCAGTTAGCCAAATCAATTAGGATCCTTTGGATTGGGAAATATGGAAGGACTAGCCAGTGAGATAAACATGTAAATGGAACCAATTTACAGAGAGACACAGATGACTAAGAGACCATGTTGACTTAGAGACTTGGAGAGAGTTGTTGGCCTCGAGAAGTATCTTTCCCAGTTATAATTTGTAGGTGCCTGTATTAGTTTGCTGGGACTGCTATAACAAAGTATCAAAGACTAAGTGGCTTAAACAACAAAAATTTATTTTCCCACAATTCTAGAGGGTAGAGTCTGTTATCAAGATACTGGTTTCTCCTTGGCTCATAGATGGCTGTCTTCCCTCTGTACAAGTCTGTGTCCTAATCTCCTCTTTTCAGAAGGATACAAAACAGATTGGATTAGGGCCCATGCTAATGATCTTATTTTAACTTAATTACCCCTTTAAAGAACCCATCTCCAAATCAGAATCACGTTCTGAGGTATTGGGGGTTAGGAAGTCAACATATGAATTGAGGGGCTCAATTCGGTCCATAAGAGTGTCCTCTCCCTATTATTTAAGTGTTTTGTGTGAGTCTATGCCATCAAAACAACCTGACAAATTATATTAGGACTCTCTGTTGTAAGAGGCAGAAAATCCTATTCAAACAGCCTTTAGGAAAAAGGGAATTTATTGGCTCAAGTAATTGAGAAGTTAGGAGTATCACTATCTTTAGGCATGTCTGGATTAAGAACTATAATAATGTCATTTTATCTGTCAAGGTCCTAGCAGGAAATATACGGCTCCATTCAATTGAGTTAAAAAAAAAAAAAAAAAAAAAGGACTAATTACAAAGATGGGGACAGGGTTTAGGAAAATTATAAGGGTTGTTGATATACCAAAGCAAGTAATAGTGGGACATTGTTATCATCTCTAGACCTAAAGGAGCAAGGCAAGAGTGCTTACTGGAATCTGAAGATAAGAGAGTTTTATGGAGAGGGTTTCCTAACAGGAGCTGTAGCCTCCAGTAGAGGGACAGCCAACCTGAGCAAACCCCACAGAAAAGGACTGGGAAATAATCTAATATCTCTGATCTCCTCACAGCACTCCCGCCTGGAAGCCAGGGGAGAAAAGAGATTGATAGAATCCATTTAGTCAGCCAGTAGAGAGGAGGAGAGAGATCTGGGGGCAAGGGGAAAATGGCCAGCACCACCATTAAAACTTGGTCTTGCTCTCCATCTTCTGTGTTGGTGTCTTTTTAACAGGGTCTCAGCTCGTCGCTCTTTTCAATCTGTAGGAAGAGAGCTTTTCTTGCCCAAGTTTTTCTTTTTTTTTTTTTTTAAGATTTTATTTATTTTTCGAGAGAGAGAGACAGCGAGAGAGGGAACACAAGCAGGGGGAGTGGGAGAGGGAGAAGCAGGCTTCCCGCTGAGCAGGGAGCCAGTTGTGGGACTCGATCCCAGGACCCTGGGATCATGACCTGAGCTGAAGGCAGACGCTTAACGACTGAGCCACCCAGGCGCCCATCTTGCCCAAGTTTTTCTAATAAAACCCCAGAGTTTAGTCTCATTGGCCTGGCTTTTATCACCAAATTCACCTCTACTTCAATCTATATGCCCACCTCTAAATCAATCCCACTGTGGTCAAAGGACAACTGAGCGGGTCATGATTACCTGAATATCCTTGGAGCTAGCAGGGTGAGGTCAATCCCATAGAAACACATAGTGTGAAATGGGAGACAGTGGCTCCCCAAAGGAAAAATTCAGGTGTTGTTAACAGAAGAAGGGGGAATATATAGAGGCTGACAGACAAAAACAGCATGTGTACACTACATTACCCAGACTACTCATAGTCCAGTCCTTGGTAAATATGCAATGATTTATTGCATTGATTGGATACAGTATGTTTTGAGAACTTTCATTGCACATAGTTGGAGCTGAATAAATATTTACAAAAATTTGTTGGAATGTAAATGTTAATAATCTATGGGCAGAATTATTTTGCAATTGACTAGGAAATGTTTCTGAATACAGAGGATATTTTTCCACTTCCAATCTTTATAGTGATCCTTATGGATATTGACTTATGATTATTAACTTCTTATTTCTAGAAATCTATATTTATACCTCAAACACTGTCTCTTTCAGTGTTCTGAATTATTTTGTAAACCCTGTTTATTTGCTTTCATTAGACCACAGTCTTGAGAATTTCTGGCTTGTTTACACACATCACCAAGTATTTTTTTAGACTCATTTAGCAAAAGATCATCATGAAAGAGGCAATAAACTGAAGTAAGATTAGTGAACAATTTAAGTTTAACTGTTAATAAGGTTTCTTTGTTCCTACCCATTAAAGATGACTATCAGTGTTGCTAAGAGATGTTTATTAAACTGATAAAAATAAATATTGTCTTTAAAAAGTCAAGCTGCCTTTATCTGATCTCAAAGGTAAGCTTATAAAATTAATCCTTCTGGTGTTTGCTTGTTATTCAAGCATAACTTTTCTTCTACACACAGCGACTAGTTTTTTTGTTCAGCTCCAGCAAAGTTTTGGCAGAAGTTCTGTCAGTGGCTCTTTGGAGAAGAAGCCCTACCAGTAGGGCTCAAGCAACATTTTGCAGGGAGTGGGAGCAGGGAGTCAGAATGGGCTGACATTGACAATCAAAGAATTTCCAAAGTCTAAGAATCACTGTTTTTAGTGGTTTAATCCCATTGAAAGTTTCAGTTAGGGAAGCTTCCCCTTTATGTCTCCCATATTCTGGAGACCAAGGATTTCATTGATTTATTACATGAATATTTATATAGCAGACAAGAGAAGCATGGACCTCATCTTAATGGAACTTAATTTTCTATGGGGGGGGGTGCCCTAATGCATGGATGATGGGGGTTGTCATGGTGTTTGAAGATATCCATGTGTAAATGGGCGCAAGGTAGTACGACTGCTGTCCATTCATCCTTGCACAGAACATCCTAGGTAGAATAGGAGAGAAAACCTGAAGTCATGAAGCATTCACTTTTATATCATCTGTGCCAACAAAGGTAAGCAGCAATGTAAAGAGCTGCCCAAATCTTACCTGTTTATTCCACCATTGTTGAATAATTGATGCATAGTAAGGGTGGAAGATTTAACTTCTTTCTCATCTCTTACATAGACATGCCATCTATCTGAATCCCTGCCTCTTCTATTAAGCCTTTCTGATCATTCCAGCTCAGAATGATCTTATTCTTCCCCTTTTTCTCAACTCCAGTAGTGCTTAGACGTAAATATATAGTCCCTCATAGTAGTATCTGATTTTTAGATGTCTTGCTATGTTCCTCGAGGGCAGGAACCAGATTTAATGTTCTTTTATTATTCCCTAGAGCCTATAGTCTGGGGTAGAGCCAGAGCTCTATATCTACTGGCTAAAAGAACAAGAATGCTTTGCTCAGGTTAAGATTAAACTTAGTTTGTATTCTCGGGCCATAAACCACCCAGTAATTAGAGGGTTATTCGTGTAGGAGCAGCCTTGAATGTAACTGTATTGGAATAGATCTTATCTGGTAGCTGGATGAAATAGACCAGGCCTAATAAAAATCTAATAAATTAGGTCAAAACTGACCCAGAGAACATCAGAGCTGGAAGAGTTTGTACCGAAATCATTTGGTGTACAGCTCCTTATTTTACAGAAAGGAAACCAAGGCCCTTAGAGTTTGTGGCTTGCTCCAGGTCACATTGAATTAGGGAGAAAACCCAGACCAGTAACTACAGTTCTTGACCAAATTGTTGGGTAAAGAGTCAGGTTGGAAGTCAACTAGATGAAGATCCAACCTGTGTTTGTCAAGTCATCATAATAGTAAATACCATTTTTCAAACCCTTTTTAGTGTTTCTGGCACCATGTCAGGTACTTACCATACAGTCATACATTACTTCATTTAATCTGCACAACCCACCAGAGGGAGGTGCTGTATCAGCCAAGATTCCTCTTGAAAAACAGAATCAGTAGGAGGTACATATTAAGAGATTTGTTGCAATTGGTTTATGTGATTGTGGGGGCTGACAAGGAAAGTCCAAAATCTGTAGAGAAGAGTAGTCTGGGATTTGGGGCAGAGTGAAGCTGCTGTCCCCAGGTAGAATTTCTTCTTCTTCAAGAAAGCCCCAGCACTACTTTTGAATTCTTTCAACTGATTGAATCAGGTCCATGAAGATTTTCCAAGATAACCTCCCTTACTTAAAATCAACTGATTATGGACTTTAATGACACCTGCAAAACACCTTTATAGCAACACCTAGGATAGTGATTGAATAATTGGAGACTGTAACCTAGACAAGTTTACACAAAAAACTATCATCACAGGTACTATTTTGTTTAACTAGTTCCCCAAGTCACAGGGGTGGTTAGCGGCAGAGTTAAGTCCTCAGGCCCTTTCTGCCTGTCTCCTGACTCATGTCTAAGCCATGCAGTGTGCAGTCTCTAAAGGCAAACTTGAGCGAGCTTTCATACCACTCTGAGGCCCAGATTCTTTCCTCTGTGAAATAAAGAAAATCACGTCTATGGCACAGGGCTGATATGTGAATTAAATGAGAAAAAGTGAAGTGCTAGCACATAGTAAGGATCCAAAAAATGTTAGTTTCCTTTCCTTCCACTTTGTTCTACACACACTCACACATACACGCATGAGCTGTGTTCCCAGTTCATACCAAAATTAATGCCACAAGATGGGCTCTGGCTCAGGTGCAGGTTTCTTTCTAAAATATTACACAAACATTGCAATTTCAAGGAGCATAGCTATGACCTCCGTGAGTCCTTGAGCATTCCTTCTGATTCATTCCATCTCTCTTGCCTGCTTTGACTCCTATCTGCTGGAAGAGTGGGGTTGCTTTCTTAACTGGATAAAAAAGGACAAATTGGTTGATTCTGATTCTTGCTCTTTTGTATTTGCTTCTGCCTTATCTGAATTCAGATCTCTTTTCTGAGAAAGAAATATTTCTGCCTTTATGCAATAATTGTAAGAAATGATCTCATGTGTGTGGACACTTTGTGAGCATGTTCCCCAAAGTCACTGTTCTACTACTTCCTGGTATGTTAGAGGTTGTCTGCAAGGGCAAGAGGATTAGACCTGTTGGAATTCTTTTGTCTCCCTTGACGTGGGTAGGGCAAAAAGGGAATTGATTACTCCTGTTGTGTCCTCAAGATAACAGCAGTCACAACCTGAAGTCCAGTAACCAAGTGGCACTACCTGATATTTTGCAGTTTATCTGCCCAAAGTTAAAACCAACAATTTTAGAAGACCTTCATGGTCTTGACTAAATGCCACAATTAGACTTTACTTTACTAAACTTCACTTCAAGAAATGAAAACATTTCTTCCTGCTAGGAAGTCACAACTACATGTTTTCTATACTACTAACCTGTACTTTTTTAGTGGGGAAGCAGGTATTTATTGAATGCCTCACCTGCCTCAAACTGCCATCCCTAAGTACATCTAATGATAGCATCTCTGCACCTCATGCGGCCGCAGCTGGGAAAAGTAGCCTATGAGTCTCAAATATACTAGGTGGCTCCAACATGTGGTCTCAAAAATATGAACCCTTTGTGCCATTTATCTTGTCCCCCCTCCCATTCTATACTGTCACTATTCCAAACTTCTCCCTGTGTCCCCCTCCCCAACTCCTCCCTCCTTATACCTTACTCTCAGTGGATGACCTTGCCTGGCAGAGAACTCAAATGCTAGCAGAGAGAAACTCCTTCAACTTCCTGACTGATGACCTCCTGCTTTCCTACCAAAACTTTCCTTCCCTCTACTCTCAGAGGAAAGCATATTCCTTCTTCTATTATTCCTGGTGAATCCTTCAATCTAACCTTGTACTCCCCGCCCCCATCTCTATAATTTGCTTTCTGAACTTCTAGACTCTTTTTCACAAGATCCTACCCAACGACCTTTAAAGATATTCAAATCTTGCCCATCAGGAAGGAAGAAATGGAGGGAGAGAGAAGAGAGAGGGGGGAAAGGGAGACGGGGAAGGAAGAAACTCCTCTAGTTATTGTGGTGTCTCCCGTCCTCAGACAGGCTTCTCAGGATGGTTGTCCTCATGTCTCCAGTTTTTCATTTTTCATGATGAACACATTGTAATTTGCCTTTTGTCTCTACCATTTCACTGAAGATGCTTTTGCTAAGGTTATCAGTGACCTCCCAATTGCCAAATCCAATGATTACTTTCCATTCTGTATCAAATTTGATGATTATGGGACATTTGGAACTGTCTCCTTGAAAAAAAATGCATCCTAATTTCCAAGACACCATAAACTCCAGGTTCTCTTCCACCTCCTGACAGATTCTCATCAGAATCCTTCACTGACTTTCTCCATCAACCTGCTCCCTAAGCTTCTGTCCTGACTCTTGTTTTCTTCTCACTCTATATCTTCTTCCAATGATATCCAGGCCTTAGCAGAAACTTTAATAGCTTCTTTCTCCTGTACCAGAGATCACTGCAACATATACAAGTTGCTGCAGCAGTTGCCTGATGCCCAGGGAATTTCTTTAGGAAACACGTTTCACCCATGAACTTAGAACCTTTTTTTCTTTTTAGTTTCCATCCCATTCCCTGGAACAAGGATCCTTGCTCTCTGCTAGGCTTCTTTGCATGCATGACTTATTTAGATGATCAGCCTGGCTTTTGAGTCTACTGTAACAAGAACAATATTATTAATGCATGAGTCCTTCCAACCGTTCTCCTCTTCCTGGCCTCTAAAAGGATCCCGACTTTGTAGGTTTCATTTCTTCTCCTCCCTCACCCTCCAAAGAAGCCTCTTTCTGCCTTATCAGTCTCATTCTGGGGGATTTTAGTGATGTAGGATAAGGAGGAAGTGGGAGGGATATATGAATAGGAGATGTGGGGGCTAGGAGTGGGGGAAGGCTTTTCAGGACATGTAGGAGGGTTAAAGGAGCGGTTTGTGATTAAAGGGAAGCAAATGAGAAAGAGACAGGGGTTTTAAGAAGTATTGCTGTGGTCTTTGTATTCCTTCAAAATATTTTTTTAAATGTAAGCAAATAAAATAACTTCTATAATTTTGCAGTACTTTTTGATTTATGGCAGGTTTTCCTTTATGGCAGGTCTACTGTAAGGATGGACTACAGGGTTTCCCAAGCATACCTCTTCCCCACAAAGACTCTGAACAAAAGTACGGATTTCCCCTTGGACATCACCCCCACAACCCAGACTTCCTCATTTGCCTTGAGGCCAGTCTATGTGGAGGAAAGATCCAAGTGCTCATCTGGTCTTACATATGAGGCTCTGGGTTCTGAACCTGAATCTCCAGGTCGGCTCTCTCTCCTGAGCTCCAGACCGGTACATTGGACTGCTTACAAGATATTTCATTTAGATGTTTCATAGAACCCTCACACAGTCAACTTGTCCCCAAATTGCCTCTTTATCTCTGTCATCCCTTCTTCTTAATACCCCTTCTCTGTGCCCCTCAGTAAAGGACATCAACCTCAACTGAGTCTCTTCCTAAAAAAGCCTGGGTGTCATCCTTCTCTTTGCTAAGCCTTTTTATTCAGGTGGTCACCAATCCTCTCCTACTTCTTAAATATATTGACAAGTTGAGCCATATGATGTTTCCTGAATTCTTGAAGTTTCTAAATTTTTCACATCATGCCACTGGCCACTCTGTTGTTTTTGCACCAAAAGTCTTTCCATTCCCTATCTCTGCTCATCTGTTAAACATTAGCTGATACTTAAACTCCATCTCTTCTTTGAAGACTTCCTTGATTGTCCTAAGAGGACCCAACCACTTTCACCTTTGTACTACCTTGAATGTACCAGTATTAAGGCAGTTGTCACAATATATTGTAATGATTTTATTATTCAACTATCTCTGCTCCTAGACAATGAAATCCATGAGGGAAACATCATATCCTGTTGTTGAATATCTAGCACCCAGCATGGTATCTGGTTTCTAGTAATTGCTCAAAAATCAAACATTTATCAGTTACTTGAGTGAATGAACAATAAATTTGTAAAGTAGTTAGGAATCCAAATTAAAAATAAGAAAGGTATATTTCATGAAATTAAGTAATTTGTCCAATTTTATACAGCTACTAAGTAAGAGAGCAGAGTTTGAACCTGGTCTAAGCCCATGCTTGTTTTTTTTTACAACAACTGCATTACCTCCTAGCTGGTCAGAACCCTTCTTACATTACACTTCAGAAGTTTATATATTTACTTTCTTCACTGAGAGTGATAATGTTGTCTCTCTTTATGGTGACATTTTTAGGGCATTTTCTTGGAAGTGTCTCAGGGAGGCAAGAAGCATTTCAACCATTCTGTTTTCATTGCATATTTTTATGCTCATCTTTGAAGCTTTCCAGAAAATTCAAGATTTTAATGCCTTTCCTTCTACATTTATTTTACAAACTCTAGGTGATAATATTGTTGGAAAGTAGATCAGAGTTGGAATCCCCTAGCTCTACCCATTGTCATTTATGGAAGGCCAGTCATCAATGCCAAGGGCACCCTGAAGCAAAGGTAGGTGGAAGAGTTTATTTTGAAAAACATTAAGGGACATAGTAGAGCTAGATGTTTGGGAGGGGAGGGTTTTGTGTTCAATAAACCCTCACTATTACTCAGCAAGGATCTCTTTGTAGATTTCTCAGAAACCAAGTAGAGCAACCACCAATGCCCAATGAATATTTTTCTTGGATTCATTTCTGAATCTGTGTCCTACCCATCTTCTTTAATTGCTCCCTATGGCAATGTGGCATGTGATGTCTGGACATACTATCTCCGGAAAGAAAACAGAAACAGTTGGCAGTCCACACTCTTCTTTAAGAAAAAAAAAGTTGGTTTTCCCCAGTTGGAGGGTGGAGAGTATGTGAATCAAATCAATGATTGTTTGGGAGTTTTGTTGTTGTTGTCGTCATCGTTGTTCGCTCATTTAAAATATCTCTTTTATTTCATCTCACAAGAATGTTGGGTAATAAATAGTCATTTTTTAAAAATTGTACCACTTTATTAAGTAGTTTGGGGCATCTGAATTCTGTATAAGCAGAGCACAAGGAGAAACGTGACAATAACCATGGATAGGAGTTGCTACTGAATTTTAAAATATGTATGGCCCCTTTCCTCCAAGGAACTTAAGGCTCCTCATTAAACTTTTGTTGCCAAATAGGTATTAACCTTTTTAACACCAAAGGAGACAGGTGAAAGTGTGCACTTTTTCAACACTATTTTATTGAACAATTTAGCAGTCAGCAGCTCACTTGCAGATGGAGTATGTAGAGGAATGTAATTCAGATTCTTATTAATTTGTTCCACCAACATTCACTAAGCACTTTCAAAGCATCAGGACTGTATATGTATACATAGTATGTACCATGTACTAGGGACACAGAGATTAAACAAACATATATGGTCTGTACTATCAAGGCGCTTACAGAAGAATGAATAGTCATGATAGTTACATACTGACTGATGAGAGCCACCATGGCTACAAACACTGAGACCTTGGGAACACATTGAGGGACACCTTGTTGTACGATGGGGATGAAGGGAGACTGCCCAGAAGTGTACCAGGGCTAGGTCTTGAGAAATAAGAGACAGGCCAAGAAGCACATTAAAGGCAGAGGAAGCAGCTCTTTAATAAGCAAAGGAGAGAAGACAGGGCTCCTTCGGGAAATTGTAAACATTTCGGAATGGCTGATACAGAAATTTGGAAGCTGGGAGCAGTAGTTCTGTGAAGGGCATGGTAAGGAGTAGGGAGCAGAGATCAGGTAAGACAAAGGTATGAGCAAGGGAAGCACAGAGAGGGGTTCCATGAAACAACTTTCACAGCTCCCTGTCCAGCTATAGTTGAGCCAAATGTTTCTGATGCCAGGAAAGTGTGTTTCTGGATAGGCCTACCTCTCAGAAACATCCTGAAAGAGTCATGCCCCAGGGTTCACAGAGCCTGTTCTCCTGAGCTCAGGAACTCTAGGAGGCAGGGAAAGGAGCCCTTCTCACTCTCCACCCCAGGAAGCACTTACCCAGAAACTTCTTGTTCCCAAATGGGAACAGGCTTCCTAAGAAACCAGACATTTCAGGTCTTTGTTCTCAGAGTCAGTCAGGCCCAGCCACCACCATCAATTCAACAGCAGTGTTGCCCCAACCTGAGTAACAGCCTGCATTGCTCGGCTGTGTGATTGTGTACCCAACCAGGCCGAGACCTCTCGGCCAGCCTGTTGCTTCTGGTAACTGCTTAGTAAATCCTCACATACATATTGACTCTTCTGAACTATTGTTTAATGGTAATTGATTGATGCTCAATACATATTTACAAATAATAATTACAGTTCGGGCTCTGTCGTGAGGGAAAGACACAGGGAAAGGAAATGGAGCAGAGAGAAAAAGTGAGGCTATAGAAAGAATGTGGAAGAAATAATCATTAATATTAATTTATTGAGAGCTTACTAAATCACCAGTCTCCAGTTTAGCACATGTGTATATTATCTCATTTAATATTTACAATTACCTCTGATATACATTCTTATTATCTCTGCTTAACAGGTGGGGAGGCTCAGAGAAGTTGAGTAACTTTCCTAACGCCAGGAAAGTGTTTTTCTGATTCCAGACCAGCCTTCTTATTTGTTAAATCTAGCTTCTGGAAGAGAAGGAGAGGCCTCAAGGCTTCCGTATAGACATTTTACTAACAGTTTGTACTTTTACTAACAGTTTGTACTTGAAAAAGAGTGGCAGGAGATTCTGCTTTATGTTTCAATAACTAAAGAATAAAGTTTTAATATTGCTTGGGAGGCTTAAAAAAAAATCTATGAACCCAACAACTGTTCAACCACCCACACAATATTCTCTGGACATTACCCTTCCTGCCCTCCCGCACCTCAATTATCCTGATTTTTGTTTATAATCCTTTTATATCCATTTTGATCATTAACTTCCTAGGAATGACAAGGGTATGTATGCTTCTCTGGGTGCTCTGACTTAGCAGGGAAGCCAGCGGTTAGGTTCTGGTGTCTAATATATGATATCATGACAAATGCCCACATTTGATTTATCCTTTCCCATAGCATGGGCTTGGGACTTACCATTAGATGTGACAGAAAAATTTTTTTCAATAGAATTACCCACGAATGACTAGTGGGTGGCTTTAAAAGCATTAGTTCGTAAATGCACTCTGGCTATCAGATTGTCAAAAGCCCCACAGAAAATCCATTTAAAGATTAAACATGAGTGTTTTTTAAAGAGGTCTGCTTTTCCTATTCCTAACATGGGTCTGTACTATTTGTACTTTTATCACTTATTATATGTAATTTAGGAGACAGATGTTCTGTCTTACTTAGCCAGAAGATAAAATATTGTTGAGTAAGCAGTAACATATTTTAGAATAGGTTAATGAGGCTCAAAAGGGTAAATAAAAATGAGGAAAATGTACCTCAAGTCACAATACTTATAAATATAAGCATAGTCTGTAGTTAAATGCAGTAGAATTAAATACAATAGGCTATTTTCTTTCATGATTTCTTATATGTTCCAACAATAATGATTATTCAGTTGAACTACAGTACTGATTAAGAATGTAGTTTTAAGCATCAGATTGAGAAGTGCATATTTAAGTTCCTACCCTGAACTACCCATTCAATAAAATAGCTAGTGAGCACCTGCCTTAAAGCAGGCGCCATTCCAGGAAGTGAGGATACAGTAGTGGAGAAAACAAAGGTGTTCACTCATGAAGCTTATAAATTCTAGTGGGAGGAGACAGAAATGGACCCATAAACATATGGTGTGTCAGGTGGGAGAAAATGAAGCAAAGCAAAAGATCTAGAAAGTGGTAGGGTGTTATTATTTTAGCTGGGGAGTCAGGGAAAGGCCTCCCTCTGTGGTGACATTTGAGCAGAGATATGGAGGAAGTGAACATATGAGCCATTCAAGAAACAGAGAAAAAAACATTCCAGGACACATGAGCCATGCAGTAATTAAGGGAAGAACATTTCTGGCAGAGGAAATATCAAATACAAAGGCCCTAAAGCAGGATGCTACTTGGTGTGTTTGGGGCGCAGTGAGGAGGCCAGGGTGAAAGACTTACTAGGATTTAAATCTCAATTAACTATAAGCATATGAATTTTTTCATTTTTAAAAAATTTTCTAATAAACTGCTGATAAAGCAGAGCATCTTTTTGTTTCAACCTTATTAAAAATCTTAAGTTTCCTATTTGGGGTCAATAATACATTACCAACTTATTTTAACTTTTGTTCTTCCTTTTGTGTCTATAGTATGCCAAGCATATGTAGGCACTATTAGGTGCTGGGCAAACAGCAGTGAACATCACAGATATGTTCCAGCTTTGACCAAGTGTGGAGTTGAAGAACTTGCATTCCTTGAGGTCTTAATTTTCATGATACAATATGGAAAGGCTTAAGAGCCAGGATTGGGAATTCAGCTAGGAAGAGGAGTGGGAGAGTGCTGAGAAGTCAATGATAGAGAGGATCAAGGAAGGTCTGTGGGCAGACGAGTTCCAGACTCTGAGAGGAGAAAGAGGAAGAATCAGATGAGGAAACCTAGTGGCCCAGAAATTCAAGTGACCCACCAGGCAAAAGGTTTGGGTATCAAGAGACAGGAGTCCTAGCCAGGTACCTCAGCTACAAGAGATCTACATAAAAGGCAGAAGGCACCCCAACAAGAAAGGAGCTGAAACAGCCTGTTTGCTAATAGGACTCAAGATCTGGCATGAGGAGTTTTCAAGCATTTTTGTCAGGTCCAAAGGACAAGATCTTAATTTCCCTGTTGAGTTTAGACCACAAGTTGAAAAAGTGAAAGCAGAGGTTTGATTGTATTTTTCATCACAGTTTGAGTTGGTGCATGTTTGCTAAGTTGAATTGCCTAGTTGCTGACTCATTCCCTGCAGTGGACCCCATCTGCTAGTTTCTAAGCATTGGTGTCCTCTGTACCCTCAAGGGTCTCTTGGCCCACCACTGTCAGTAGTCTCTGCCCTCTTTCCCAGCTGTCTCTCCTCTCCCATGCCCCTGACTAACAAGGACTCCCACTGTAGAAAGTGCCAGAGCACAAAATAATGGCATTTTCAAGAAATCTCTGAGATCAATTGGACTTTTTTGCATGTCTGTTCTTTCTAGGAAAAAAAAAAACCCAGAAAACTTAGCCTCTAATTTTAATTCATTTATATGGATAATCAAGACTTTTTGTTGTTATTGTTTGTTCTTTGGGATTCTTTTTTTTGGGAGGGGGTAATTTTTGCCCCGTTTACATTTTTAAAACAGGCACACATACTATCTTCCCCATACATGTATACATACATCTTATATCTTTTACATAAATAGTGTAAATCCACATATGATTATATCTTATGCACATTCATAACCATCCTTATCTATGAAAGGAAAACAGGGTTCAAAATATAAACTGAAGTAGAATGTGAATGCTGGGCTCTGGGCTTTGTATAACATGAAGCAAAAGAAGTCTATGGCTGGCATTCATAAAAATTAGTTTAGGTGTCTGAGTCCTACTGGATGTTTCTTGGTTGACTTGGCAACCCAGTGTACAGATAAACTCTGAGAAGATGAAAACTCTGGAAGGAAGTTGAGATACACTGACTTAACAAAACTACACTATTATAAGGATGATTGCATTCACCTTGTTCTATCTCCTTCAAAAAGATGTTTTAAGAATATTCTAATTTGGGGGGCTCAGAAGTTTTTCTTATTAATAATTTTTTTTCTAAGTAGAAAGGTAACCCTACCTCATATAGAAAATTTGATGAACACATCTATTTCCTCTACCTCTTTTTTTTTAGATTTTATTTATTTATGAGAGAGAGAGGGAGGGAGCATGAACGGGGGGAGGGGGAGAGGGAGAGAGAGAAACAGACTCACTACTGAGCAGGGAGCCCAACGTGGGGCTCGATCCCAGGACCCTGGGATCATGACCTGAGCTGAAGGCAGACGCTTAACCAACTGAGCCACCCAGGCGCCCCTCCTCTACCTCTTAACTGAATCCTCTCAACCTCAAGCCCAATGACTGCATGCAGGGAGATCACCTTTAGCTCCGCTTAAGCCTCAGACAGCATCAGCTCTGCTGCAACAGGCACAGGCAGACCAAAATAGGGGCCTGGCCAAGACAGCATTCTGAGGTGTCTGTGCTGGGCGTGTCAATTCTGGCACAACATCTTGACTGTATTAGTTAGTTCCCTTCTACCCCGATTAGTTATCTATCTGTAACAATTTAATGCAGAGGTTCTTTAACTTAGGGATCTGACAAAGGGTCTTGTTGGAATGACAGCATCTTTTAGAAAGAGAACTACACCTAATGTTTACTGAACGAGTAGCTTAGATGTAAAAATACAGGTAATTCTGAATACTCTAGTTCTTTCTCACTCAGAAATTGTTGATAACAATTAGTCAGTGTGGTTGTGGGAATTGTCTCAGCTATTATACCGCCTGGATTCTCCTCTGCCAGGTTTTGGGATACACATCTGAATATTTCATCCTACTGCCATGAAATGTCCACTTCTGGTTTTGAGGGCCATTATTACTAATCTCAAAAAAGTTTTCAGGCTTCACTCGTACTGAGTACAGACTATATAGAAAATTATTTGCCTTTCTCTGAAACACTCTGTAAACCCTCCTCTAGGAAACACCATAGTACTTCCTGCGCCAAATATGTCCCGGAGCAGCACCAGAAATGCCATTATTCTTAATGTCCAGTATCTTGCGGGCTGTGTGTTATCTGCCTGTTACATGTTTCCATTGCACAGTCTGCTGTCTCTGCCTCAAACTCAACATCTAAACCCTCAAACTCAACATCTAAACTTGAACTAATCTTCTTCCTAAGACCAGCTCCCTTCTTAATTTCCTACTTCTATTACATGTTTTCCTAGTTATCCAAGCATAAAGCTGCAGTGTCATCTTTGATGCTCCCTCTTCTTGGTCCTCTATGAGTCAGCAAGTCCTGATCATTCATACTTTATGATCTCTTCCATGGTCATACTTTTTATTCCATACTACTGCCACCATTCCCATTCATGTCCACTTCATGGAGGGACCACTGCAATGGTCTCCTAGACTCCTCCTTCAATACATTCAATGCTCTGGCCAGATTATTGGTGCTCAAACACTGTTAAGCATATCACTCTTCTACTCAAATTTCCAGTGGGTCCCTGTTGCTAAAAGGATAAATTCCAAACTCCTTCATTTGGCAGGTAGGGTCCTGGTGCCAAGCTATCTTCTCTAATCTCATCTCTTAATTCTCACCTATACTCAGCTCCAGTGAGATGTCATCTACTTGCCCTTCCTCCAACATACCTTACACATTCCACCTGCAAGCCATGTCTCTTACCTGGTTGGCTAATCCAGCTGTCATTCCTAACTTCCTTTTTTCTCTTGTCATCTTCTACTATAGAAGCTGGAAACATTAAATATCCTCTTTCCCAACCTCCCTTACAATGTGGGTCATTCGTGTGTCACAGTTGAACACTTTGAGTGTCATCACAACTGTTGTACTACTGTTCTGTTTTACTCTAGAAAAATTGTAGTAATTAGCGTAGAAATGTAGATTCAATAAAATGTCATGATAGGGGTTTAGAGCCAAAAGAGGAGTAGTGTTACTATTTCTAGTTTACTCAGCTAAATTAAAGATTTTCATCTAAGAAACATAGTACCTATTCTTGAGACATTGTTAAAATTTTCCTGGTTTGATTGTTTGAAAATGTTTGCATTTTTTTCTTTCCTTCCTCTCTCTCTCTGTCTCTCCCTCCCTCCCTCCCTTCCTTCCTTTCTCCTTCTTTAGTTTGATGGAGAAAAGAGGAGGAAGATGGGATTGTTTCTTTGATGTCCTGTAAGTAACAAAAAAGTTTAAGTCCTCTCCTTTACCTCCTTTGATAATTTTGTTAAATGGAAACTTTAATAACTAGAGGCTACATTTTATTTAATTGGTTACTATGGCCTGGCACAGATGTGCTATTAACTAGTAGCCATAAAACTGAAGACTTATTTACTTGAGTTTCAGCAGAACTCTTCACAGAGATATTAAGTTGTTTTGTTTTTCAGATTCTGCTTAGGGGATTACCAAGTCATATTGTCAAATCCACAAACTGTTGAGCTTTAGTTCACAAAGTAGTAGCTGTAGAAACCGAAAGGGTCATTTGGAAAGGCTTCATACAGTTAAAGACACCTGTGGTTAGCACGAAAAAAGAAAGAAGGAAAGCCCATTGACCTTCAATCCACTCAATGAACAGTTTTACTTCTCTTTCTTAACAGTCAAGTATAAACCAATTTTGGAGTGAAATGTCTGAATACAAGAGTTACAATATAGCAACGGCTGCAAAGATCAGATCAAGCTCTCCATTTGGTTAAGCAAATGGTGTTTGATGCCTTTGCACATTTGACCAATTTGGCTTAACGATCAGTACTTTTCTAAAAGTTCTTGTAAAAATATTCCCTAAAGGATTTCAACCCTGGCATTTATGAGGCACGGCAGCTTCTAAAAGGAAATATATTTGCTTTACAATACTCATCACATGTTTAACCATGGTAGAGTTAGGAGCTCAGTGTTTTAGGCAGTGCACGCTTTTTGAAAGCCAACTTCTATCTCCCACTCCCAGGTACAGAATGAATAAGCCCTGAGAATAAAAGGCACAGCATAGGGAATGTAGTCAATGATACTGTCATAGTGTTGTATGGTGACAGATGGCAGCTACTCTTGTGGTGAGCGTGGAATAATGTATAGAGAAGTTGAATCACTGTGTTGTACACCTGAAACTAATGTAACGTTGTGTGTCATCTCTACTCAAAAAAAAATTAAGTTCAAATCCCCATTCCTTCCCATTTCTCCTGTGATTCTTTCAACAATTCAAAAATACACAGGCCCTGTGCCAGGCACAAGTGTATGGGAGTTGGGGGGGATGACCCATTCTTTTTAGGGTTTCACCATCTGGTGAGGAAGGCTGACATAGATAAAGAAGGGTATTATGCTGAGCAAAATAAGCCAATCAGAGAAAGACAATTATCATATGATCTCACTGATATGTGGAATTTGAGAAACAAGGCAGAGGATCATAAGGGAAGAGAGGAAAAAATGAAACAAGATGAAACCAGAGAGGGAGACAAACCATAACAGACTCTTAATCTCAGGAAATAAACTGAGAGTTGCTGGAAGGGAGGTGGTTAGGGGGATGGGGTGGCTGGGTGATGGACATTGGGGAGGGTATGTGTTGTGGTGGGTGCTGTGTATTGTGTAAGACTGATGAATCACAGACCTGTATCTCTGAAATATGTAACACATTATATGTTAATAATAAAAATAAAATAATAATTTAAAACAGATGTCTAATGGAGAGCTGGCCTTGACAAATATTTAAAATAGTCTCTGATGGTAACAGAAGAATAAGGAACAGAAAGCTTCCTTCCTGCGGGTGGGAGTAGGGATGTTCTGATGACAACAGCGAGATTTGAGTAGGCTCTTGAATGATGAGCAAGATCACGAAAGATGGAGATACATGAAAAGCAGTCAGCCAGAGATGGCTGTGTGGGTCATTCCTGGAGAACAGCAAATATCTTGTCACATTGGACCACAATTTGCATGAGAGTGATGATGATCCAATGAGAAAGCCAAGCTCAGGTCAGACACCAGGCTGAAAATTTCATCCTTTTTGTCCTCCTGAAAGGTAGTAAGGTGTCTGCCATAGCAGCAAGAAAGATAATAATTTGAGCAAAGGTTACAGCTTCTGGTTAAAGCCCGACCCTGCCTTTTCTCCACACGTCTCAGCCTGAGCCCCTGTTACAGTATATAGCACAGAATGCTCCTCCACCTGCTCGATTTCCCCATTGAGAAAGCGGCTCACTGCCACTTCCATGTTCTTCCTACAGTGGATACCTAGTCTCTTTTTCTGCCCCCTTTTTTTTTCTGGGATTGCCAACTTTTCTTTGGGGAGTTCTTCCTCCCACCTTTCCAAGCACATGGATCTAGTGGGGTCAGTCCCAGCACCCCAAAGTGCTGGGTATAGCTGGTTTGTTAGAACTCAGCAGATGTAAGGCAAGCCAATCCTGAGATTTTTCACACTGGACATAGGCAAAGGGACTTAGGCTCTCTTTGGTGTTAAAGGTATAAAGGTAGAAGCTGCTGATGAATGAAACTGATTTAAGAGTAGAAAGCAGAAATAGAGGGGGAAAAGTAGAGCTGAGAACCTAAAGTGACAATGTGTGAGTCCTGAGGTTCAAATGCATGCCTGCACTTTCCACTGAGACTTCCAATAAATCTTTTTTGTCTCAGTTAGATTAGAATGAAGTTCTGTCACTTGCAATCAGAAGGATCCTGACTAAAAGATGTCTGCGTTTGGCAGTCCCTCTACCCATGCCCTCCCCCTGCTCTGTGCCCCCAAAGGCTGAATGTGTGGTTTGCATCCACGGGCTCCTTTACCCTCCTGCTTCCAATGGGAGTCACTAGCAGGAGATTTGAGGCTCACATTTGCCTGCAAGTCTCTCCTGAATGCACAACTTCCATTAGGAGCCATGTTCACACAGCAATCTCCCAGTTTTGGTAACTGTCCTCTTCCCCTGTAGCTTCCCACTGAAATGTAGAAATGGTTCCCTGTCCTGACTAGCATAAAGTAAGCCATATCCTTTGTTTTTCTCTCTCTAAACCTTTTGCAAATAGTCCTTTTACTAAAATCACCTCAATTACTCAGCTAGGGAGAGTCCTTTCTCTCAGGATATTCTTTTTTTTTTTTGAAGATTTTATTTATTTATTTGACAGAGAGAGAGCACAAGTAGGCAGAGAGAGAGGGAGAAGTAGACTCTCCACTGAGCAGGGAGCCTGACGCGGGGCTCGATCCCAGGACCCTGGGATCATGACCTGAGCCGAAGGCAGCCGCTTAACTGACTGAGCCACCCAGGCGCCCCTCTCAGGATTCTGACTGCTACAAGTTTCCAGGTGATTGGTGAGGGTTGTGAATCTTTCCTAGACCAGGACTCTTGGGAACTAAATCATAAACTAACTGCTAAACATCCTGGATTATTCAGCTTTGAAACAAGAATTCTCAACCTTCCATTTTAGCCCAACAGGCCAGCCTCAGTCCAGGGTCAGCAAATTCAAGACCATTCCTCATTCCCATACTCTTCCGTGAGTTCCCTAATGAGAGAACATTAATCACAGCTCTGTCCACAGGGCCTGGCACAGCATCAGAGCCCTTTCCAACACAGCCCAGCTTTTAGCAGTCGGCATCAGCCCGTTGTGTGCCTCTCCAGCATTAACCCCAAAACAGAACCAAGCTGCAGTCCTGCACTTTGTCCTGATATCTGCCATGCCCCAGACACATCCTCACAGCCTAGGAACAGCCAAGAATCCCAAGGCCACACCTGGGCCACACTTCCAACTGAGAATCCTTAGGCCAGAGCTAAGATGGGTATCGTTTCCCTGCAAGGGCCCAATCTTGATTTCCTACAAGCAGTTTCTGGAGGCAGACAGCTGGCTCCAGGCCTTAATCACAGCATGAGTGCCCCGTCACCCTGGTCATTTATCCCATCTTAAACAATCTTATCAAGACACAATTACATGGCTGAGACACTAGGACTTTCAGTGAAGATTCCTAATGTCTAGCCAGTCACAAAATTTCGTAGTCAACAACCCCAAACTTCAATATAGTTTTGAAAAAATTAGATTTTTTTCTTTATCTCCATTTTCTTTCTGCAGAAGAGGTATTTCATACTTGATAGTGAAAGACACTCAGCCAAACACTGGCCTACCTCTAAGATTTCTTAATCTTCTGGGGCATTTGTAACAAAGTACCATAGATTCAGTGGCTTAAAACAATAGAAATTTATTATCTCACAGTCTGGAGGCTAGAAGTTGAAATTAAGGTATTGGCAGGTCCATGCTCCCCCCAACAGCCTCTGAGGATCTTTCCTTGCCTCTTCCTAGCTTCCAATGGTCCTAGGCATTCCGTGTTGTGGCAGTGCAATTCCAATCTCTGCCCCTATCTTTATGCAGCGTCTTCCTTTGTGTCCCTATCTCTTCACATGACATTCTTTTTTTATAAGGACACCAATTGTATTGAATTAGGAGCCCACCCTATTCCACTCTGTTTGTGACCAATTACATCAATAAGGATTATTTTCAAATAAAGTCACATTGTGCAGTACTGGAAGTTAGAACTACAACCAGATCTTTTTTGGGGGAACACAGTACAACTCTTGACAATAGTTGTATCTGAGATTAGTCACAACTCCCCAGAATATTAGCCAAAAGCCTAAAACTTTCTCTCTGATTCAAGAAGGCAACATTGGAATGCAAGCCAGGTTTATGTTAGTGTAGAGTTAATCTTGAATCTGTTCTGATTTTTGAAAGAAAATATGGTAAGTATTAACTCACAACTGACAGGCACAATGTTTTGTAACTTTAGAAAAATGTACTACCCAGATACTTGGTGGTTGTTTTTTTTAAGATTTTATTATTTATTTATTTGAGATAGAGCAAGCCTACATGCATGCATGAGGGGGGGCAGGGCAAAGGGAAAGGAAGAAGGGGAAGCAGACTCCCCGCTGAGCAGGAAGCCCCAAGCAGGGCTCATCCCAGGACCCTGAGATCAGGACCTGAGCTGAAGGCAGATCCTCAACCAACTGAGCCACCCAGGCAATCCCTCAGAGACTTGTTTTTAAGGACTAACTTCTCCCACTACCAGAAGTTGACTTTTATTACTTTATTATTAATAGCAATACTTATTATTTATTATTTTTTTATTTAAAAATACTCCTTCGTACAAAATTAAACTCAATATGTCATCCTCTTTACTTCACAGGTGATTTGCAAAGTCATTCTTAAATACTTGCCCCCAACATTGAATTACATTGGAAGGAATTCTTTTATGTCTCTAATAAACAGAATAAGAAAAGCTATTGTATTTTACTTTCCCTAGGATGGAACTTTTCAGTGATTCATTACTGGGTTTTATGGAGAGTAACAACCAAGACAGAAAGAGAGCAAGTGCATGCTTTTTAGAGGACAAAATGATGAAATTCCTCTATTAATCCACTCATTATTTGTTAGGAACTTTTTATCATAGGAAATCACATTTTGAGGGATGGTAACATTTTCTTTCAAATCTTCAGAAAAGCAGGAACTTCAAAAAAGCCTAGATCTGCTTTTTGTTTTTATGAGTCATTCTTTAAGGCGGACAAATCTTAGACCTGTCTTGAAGAACGATTTTCCCCATAAGAATGGGTAGCAACCTGACCGGCATATACACATACAACCTGGCGTGAGGCCTGCCTTCCACATTGTAGATAGTGGCCAGCTCATTTCTCCTGAAGTACAAAAAGAAAGAAAATACCTCCTTCAATCATTGTAGCAAAGTTCTTTGTGATGTGTTTTAATCCATACCTGGAAGGTGTAATTAAACTAGAAGATATTAAGTGTATCCAATAGCTTTCAATTTGTTCCAACCTGATTCTCCCTTCGATCTTTCTCAATGGGTAAATTCTTACCAGTAGAACATTGTACTGCTCTGCACTTTC